>NW_028324314.1:3130000-3430000 GCF_058129835.1 Hydra viridissima
ATGTATGTATGTATGTATGTATGTATGTATGTATGTATGTATGTATGTATGTATGTATGTATGTATGTATGTATGTATGTATGTATGTATGTATGTATGTATGTATGTATGTATGTATGTATGTATGTATGTATGTATGTATGTATGTATGTATGTATGTATGTATGTATTCATAAATGTATGCATGTATGTACGGATGGATGGATAGATGCATCTATGCATGTACGATTTATTTGGACCATAAGCTTTTTAAACCAATCAAATCTTACTGCATTTTTACGCATATTTACTCTCAGATAAACGCGTAGCACTCAAGAAATATTATCATGAAAACCACAAGCAGATGGGGAAAATTCGGCTTTTAAATCTAACCGTTGTTAATACAGAAAAGTTCAATGATGTAGATTTTGAAAAAGAATTTCATTTGAAAACTAAATTGTTCTTGATTTCTGGCATAACTGGCATTGGGAAAACAAGTTTTATTCAAATGTGTCTCTTAAATTGGGCAAATGAATCATTATGGAGCGATATAGATTTGGTGTTTTATTTAGAATTTAACCAATTAATTTGCTGTCATGGTGATAGCATTGACAAAAATGTTATAACACAATACTCTAATGTTTCAAAAGACTGGAATAACATTTCAAACTCTTCAAAGCTGTTTGTAATTGATGGGTTGGATGGTGACTTGATCGATTCCTCCTTTATCAAAGAATTAGCTAAAACGTTGAAAAATCCGAACAACAAATGTATTGTCGCTGGTAGATTTAGAGATATAAAATTGTTTAAGGAGAAATTTAAACAAGAAAAGGAATCACTGGAAATTGCATCATTTCAAGTAACAGGTTTTAATGATGATGAGATTAAAGAATATATCCAAAATATTGATAATCGAAAGGAAAAGATAAACGATTATCTTAACGCCTTTCACTTCGCCAAATCCATGACATCTGTACCATTTTGTTTAAAAAGAATATGTGAAGTTATTAGTGCTTCTTCAATGGACGGCAAATATTCTTTTAACAGCATGACTGAATTTTACAGTAACATTTTTTTATACTTTTTGCAAACTTATGTTAACAAAAACAATATACCAGCGGATGCTGTGATGCAGTTTTTATCAGAAATCTGTGAACTAGCTTATTGTAATTTTAATGAAGACAAAGGCTCTAAAAAACAAAACATGACAGGTTTTGAAGAAATCTATTATAAAGAATTTGAAGCACTCTTTGGTGATAAGCATGCTAACCAATCCTTATTGAATTTATGTGCTTCTATTCATGCGTACAAACATTTAAGTCCTAAGGAAATTATAGGCAACGAAAATTTACGCCTCTGTGTATCAATGATCTGCGGAATAATGAATTCAAAAGATAAAGTTAAAGAAGGTTTAGGAGACTATTTTCAACCCATAGCGACGGGTTCAAATGAAGAAAGAAAGAATCAGTTGCTTTGCATGATTTGTGGTAAGTCTTATTGTTAATTGATCGGCATAAAATCTTTTAAGTTTCAAATTTTGTATGATGCATTTTTTTGGCTTGATATTTGATGGTAGGAAACTTCACCGAATGATAAACTTTTTTAAAACAAAATAAAAGATAAATGATTATTAAACTAATAATTTGTTTTCCTCACTTTAACCTTTTTTTTTAATTTTAATATTTTCATTCTTTTATGTTATCTTACTATTACTACGCAAAGTATTATGTTGAAATTTACATTTCTTTTTATATCTTATCAGTTGTTTGGCACAAACATTGGCTGATTTACTTTTAAATGTTAGTTTATCTTTAAATGTTATTTTCTAAAATGCTGCTTAAGCATACCAAACAAAAAATGAATAAATTGAAATTATATATAAGAAAATAACAATATTTGACACAATTATATTTAGTTCTCAACAAAGCAAATAGAAAATGTTCAGTGTCAGTAATTAAAAATTAATTTCTTTCAATGTTCATTACTAAACATTATTCATGCTAAGAAAAATTCATTGTTAATTTTCAACTTAAATCTGCACAGTAGCAAACTTTATAAAGAACTTTAACATTTAATGGGATTAGCATTTAAAAATTAATTGGTAATAGACAAAAATTTTAAAGTTGATTAATTGGTTATAATATTGGTTATAAACTATAATGTAAGAAAAATCTTTCAAATCATCGCATTAAAGGAAAGATTACGCAACATTTTAATGCAACATAATTTGAAGTGGTAAAAAAGTTACTTCCATTTTTATAAAATTTCATAAAGTTTGTGTTACATTTATATCATAGTCAGATTAAACTAAACTTCTTTATGGTAACGTATTGACATGACATGTTTAGAATCTCTTCCAAAGATGGCACTTTTCGGTATGTAACTTTTACATTTATCTTTTTGTCCGTTATAAAATCCTAATTTCAAGGTAAAATCACATTTTTATTAAAAGTAGAATAGCAATTGATTCGCAAGTATCATTAGAACTATCGTTAGATTAGACATATGATTGCGTGAAACTATTTTTGTGCGTTTCATCTTTAGGTTAACTCTGAGATTAATTGTATGAGATAAAAGAATAAAACAAAAAATCATTCAAATTTATTTTAAAGTGTTTAGGGTTTAATAGCTTCAATTATGAATGTTGCTAAAGATGTCTTTGTAATATTTATATGTAAAGATAAAGCAGGGCCAATGCTATAAACATAAAAAACGAAGTTTTTTCCGTAAAATACGAAGTTTTTACCGTAAAAAGCGAAGAAAAAAAAAGTCCATTGCTGTAAACATTCAAAAAATTCCGTTTTTAAGATAAAAACTTTGCTATTAAATCCAATGCTATAAACGAATCAGGGAATCGCCTTTTCAGATAAAAAAAATGCGTTTTTTCGAAAAAAAATTTAGATTTTTTATCTCAATTGTAGATATTTTCTTCGTGATTTTTAGCGGCCATTGTTGGAACAACGTTAGCGCTTCAAAATCATTGAACATTCTTTGTTTGTGTTTTTATGTAGATATTTTATAGATAAAACTGAAAAGGATTTTGGTAACTTCATAATGAACTAATTACTTAAAATCTGCATTTAATCGATTATTCAGTTCCTTGTTGTGCTTCGTTAACAATGCATGCATGCATTTAAAATTCTATACTTATTTATGAAGGTTTTCGATAGTAATTTTGGTTAAACAAATTTTTCATAGTTTGACTAAAGAAAAGTATAAATAGTCGATAAATATGCCATATAATACAAAAATGCACAACAAAATAATACACAAATACACAACAAAATAAAATGCTGTCTAAAGAACTTAAAATGTTACTAGCAATAAAGATCAGAGAAAACAAAGAAGTTCTTCTTGGAAAGCTTAGTATGTTTACATATATACATATATATATATATATATATATATATATATATATATATATATATATATATATATATATATATATATATATATATATATACACTGCCTAAAAGAACAACACTGCCTAAAAGAACAACAAAGTTCTCATGGTTTTCTATTTCCTACCGGGGTCCGTACCTGTATAACAAAATAATATCAAAAAATATAGAACTTAAAGTATTAAATAATCCTGCCAACTTAAAAAATAAAATAAAACACCTCATACTTAATATCAACAATTATATTGATATGTATTAAACTTAACAACAGAATCTATACTGAAATATTTATGTGTATCACTGACTGTGTTTTGACTATATATAAATATGAAATAGACTTTATTTAAAAATTTGAAAAGGTATTCCATGATAAGTCTTCATAGACTTCTACGAGTTTTCCTTTACAACAACATATATATATATTTGAAGTAACAAGAAAATTTCTTGTCTTTTTATCTTTTTCTTATTTTTATTTTATTATTTTTAAAAAATACTGATAGTCTTTATGATAAGAAACTATACTAATTTACGTTATACTTGTTAAACCACGTTTTATTATGATGTGTTATACTTGCTAAACCACTTTTTATTATGATGTTATACGTGGTAATATTATGTTATACTCTTCTTTTTATTTACGTTGCATTATATGTAGTTTTAATGTAACGATGTGTAAATTTATTGAAGTTGTATAAAAAAAAAAAAAAAAAAAAAAAAAAAAAAAATATATTATATATATATATATATATATATATATATATATATATATATATATATTTAATATATGAACTTCAATAAATACGAATTCTCTTAATACTAATTTTTTATTTTATCTAAGAAATTTTCGCTAGATTATTGATACTAGCATCTTCAGCTTTAATTACAAATATTTATTAAATTAAATTACAAACATTAACGGTAATGTCACTTTTTAATGGCTTCTTTAAACTTCGCTTTAGTTGGGCTTCTTTAATATTTCGTAGGTATAAAAAGTATGGCGTCCAGAATTGCATTTTTACATATTGACCATCATCTAAATTCATACCTCCATTTTTAGGTCCGCATTTGTTGAACTGAATTTCGATTGCCTCTCGAACTTTTCTTTCAAATTTTTTGGGTTCTACTTTTAGCGTCTTTACTTGATTCCATTTTATATTACATGAACATTTAATTTTATGATGGCCAATTGCATATTGTTCTAATTTTTCTTCAAAAACATTTTTTTGGTATTGTTTTGTTCTTGTTGCTATTTTCATTTTTGTTTCGCCGATGTATTTTTGTTTACACTCGCATTCTATCAGGTATACTCCGGAATGGCTATTTGATGGTAGTTCTGTTTTGTTGCGCGAAGTTAGTAAAGATTTAAGATTTGCACTGGATTTAAAGACTGCCCTGTAACCTGCTTTCCTAAAGATTTTTCGAAGTTTTGGTGATAATACTGGGATCCAAGGTAGTGATATAGTTGGCATAGTGTCTTCGTTGTTAGATAATACTATTTCATTATTTGAGTGTCGTTTTTTTATAACAATATTTGCAAGGTCTTGTAATTTCTTCTTTTCGTATCCATTTTCAGCAAACACACTTATTAGGATATCGATTTCTTTATTTAAAAATTTTTCAGAGCAAATTGATAAAGCTCTATGAATAAATCCTTTAAATATTCCTTCTAAGAATTTTGGATCGTGGTTTGAATTGGGCTTAACCTGAATATTTGTTATTGCTTTTTTTCGATGTATGTTAAAATCATATTTACCTTTTTGATTATTTGTTATTTGGATCTCTAAAAAATTTAATCTTTTGTTTTCATCTTCCAATTCAATTGTGTATTTGATGGCATGATGTTGACTGTTTAATATTTGTTGAAAACGGATGGCATTATTTTTATTTGTAAATCTTGCGTGGCTATCATCTACGTACCTGAAAAACGATTTTATTTCTAACGGTGGATTAGAATGAAGCGCAATATTGATTGCTTTATTTTCAAAAAATTGCAGGAAACCTTCCGCAAGTACTACCATGAGTGAAAGTCCTATTGGACCTGAATCTACAAGTTCATGAATTTCTTCATTCCATAAAAAATAACATTTATATAAACACAGTTCTATTAGTGATTTTATTTCTAAAACGCTTAGTTTTGTTAGTTTATTTAAATTTGAGAAGTGCTCTAACATATCAAGAAGAATTTTTGTAGCCTCTCCCAGAGGAATTGATGGATATATTGACAACGTCATAAGATACTTGTATTTCATCATTTGATATATTCCAAAGTTTAGCTGTTTTTACAAAAGTTGACGAATTTTTTAACTTTGTTATGTTTTTATCTAAGATTGGTAAAAATATATTTACTAGATATTGTGATATTCCGTAACTTGGTGTCCCGATGGACATACAACTCGAAGCGATTTGGTATTAATTTATGTTTTACACACTTTTGAAGAAAGATATATTGATTCTTCGATTTTGCCATATTTGTTTTTGCTTGTTGTAATTTTTTTGTTTCTTTATATATATATATATATATATATATATATATATATATATATATATATATATATATATATATATATATATATATTACAAATGTTATAGCATAAGTATGTAATATATAGTATATATTAACATAATATAAGTATGTAATCAATCATATTTCTAAAAAAAGATTTTACATTCAAGTTTACATACAAATAGTTATAAACTAATGTAAAGTAAACTATTACAAGGGTAATAATAATGGCAACTTAATCATTATATTCAAAAACAGTAGCAACAGCAGAGATATATTACAGTATATAAAATTAACAATGATAACATGATGTAATGTATAGTAGGGTGGTCCTTATTCGTTACAAAAAAAATTTTCTTCAATTTTCTGACGAGGCACCCCCTTCAATGGTTGACGTTTATGAAAAAGTAATTGTACTGAAAATTTTATTTGAAAAAAATGCATTTTAGGGGTCTCTACCGCAGAGTTTATATCTATAAAAGTGCCCACAGAAGGCTCATATGCTCAGTATTCTACAATATGAATGATTAGGACAAATATGATCACAGAGCACAACATTGCTTTATTGAAGCACATTTAAACAACTGTTACAGGGTTACATATTGTAATTATTATTGTCCTTCTGTGTTGAGACTGTCAAAGTGACAAAAACCGTCTAGTTAGTCCATTGCCAGGGTATTCTTCGCTTGATCAGGAAATCGCTGGCGGTACTTCTTTACAATTAAGAGAAGGCACTGTTTCTGCTCCTCATCGTTTGTGTGCAGCTTGTTGTATTCGTCCATTAAGGCAACTCCACGTTCTGCTATGTCATTCACAACTCTCATACTACTGACAGTGTTCTTCGCCAACTGATAGTCAGCATCTGCAGACCAGAGCTTCACATCTTTGTTGAGGAAAGTTGACGGTAGACCAGTGATGGTGAAGAATCTACGACTGCTCTCGGTGACAAAGTCTTCCAAGTTCTTGGAGCTCACCAGCGTAGGATCAACAGTTATCCTCTTCAAAGGATATTCTGCACCCGGTGCTTGCAGGGCACTGACCATCAGACGTTTAGTGTCATCGGAGACTTCGTCATCAAAGAAAGCCAATGCAATCAGTTCTTCTGACAAGTACCACAAATGTCCTAAAATTTTCTTCATTGCGATCTGAGAGACTGCTTGATTCTGTGCCTTGTATTTCTCGATCTCCTTGATAAGCTCGAGATCAACACGAGGCGAAGATGGCGCTGACGGCGCTCTAAACCAGGCCTTGACATACAGAGTCACTGTGAAAAGACACACGTCTGCTATTCCCTTCTCTTCTTTCTTTGTCATTTTGAACTGGCTTCTCAGCATCCATATTTTCAATTAATAAATAGCCTTGGCCATCCATCTGGCTTGATGCGGTCCTGCCGGAGCTTTGAATGAGCATCCTTGAGATGGAACGCCTCCCAGAAACATTATTGTCAGCTCTAGCAGTTCGCGATAATCATCACGAGGCTGAAACTGCTGCAGCTGGTTTTCAGCAAATGCAATAATTTTATTTGAAACACTGGAAACGGCACTGTGCACGATGTCATTCGAACTAGATGCCTGAAAGTTTGACCGGTCGATGATTTCCCAACTGCTTTGAAACCTTTTAAAAATCCTTTGAAGGGCCAAGAGAAAGAGTAACCGTTGCCTCTAAGACTATTTCTAAAATGTGATGACGGCAAGCAAACCAGAGCAAATCTTTGTCAAACTTCTGCTCCAGTAGGATGCAAGCACCACTTCTTGGACCACTATTGACGGAAGTAGTGTCGAAGCACACGCACTTGACTTTATTAGCTATGCCCCACGCTACAGTTACATCATAAACAGCTGTTGCTGCAGCTTCTCCAGTTCCAGATGGCAGCTTCGGTACACAAAGAATTTGGTCAACTCCTAGTCCAGACACGAGGATTGGGAGCCGGTCCACAATTTTTTTGCTACTGATATCTTCCAGCAATTTCCCATCCCAGTGTATTGTTAGTGGAACTGTTGGCTTAAATTCTGCTTTCAAGTTCTCTGCCATTCTCTGCCTACATTTCATCCTTTCTCTTCAAATGGACGATCGATTGATATTAAACTCTGCTGGGTCATGACCGAGGTGCTGCAGTGCTGGAGTCAGGACTAGTGCAGCATTTCTATCACTGACCTTTGCCATATCCAGACATACTGCTAACTTGTCATTCAGTATTTTGTGTGTGCCACGTTTACGTTTAGTTCTCTTTGAAGTTGTGGTTGATGATGGCTCACCAAATCCTTCATTATCATTACCAGACTCCTGTTCGCTTTCGGAATTCTGAAGAATAGCTTTCTCCTCTCTGGCCACTCTGTCCTGTTCTTCTCTCTCTTTTCTTCTCTTGAAGTTTTCTTCTCTACTGTGAACATCTCTTTCTCTTTTGGCCATGGCTTTGTAAACACTTTTCATTTTACCACGTCGTCCCGCCTCACGCTGAGCTAACAGGAACTCCCTGTCCTCCTGCATGCTAATCATCTTCATGGCGTCCGCATGAGCAATGTCAAAAAGACTCTCTAAGCCATCCTTCCATTCTTCTTCCTTCTTCAGTAGACTTTCAGAGCGCTTTGCTTTATTTTCCTTATTTTTCTTCAGTTTGTCATATTCATGGAACAGACATTCAACTTTTTCAACAACGTGTTTTTTCAACCGTGTCGGGATGCGGGCTTTAGCCCACACTTCAAGAACGTCATTAGTTGTTGAATGTGATGCTTCACGAACGGTCTGTTTGGTGGCCTCTTTGTAATAGAAGAAAAGTGCCATGACTTCCTTCTTTGACGGTAACTTTGTAGAGCTGAGAATTTCAGACATTTGGCCTATCAGCCACAACTCAGTTTCTCGTCTTGTAGTTGGTTTCGAAGTCCTACAGCAAGCATTGGCCATCTCCCTTAAAATAATAAATTTTATTTGTTACCATCCAATTTAATTATTCAAACTATATGTAATTTCTAACAAAAACTTATAGAGCTCAGAAAACTAACTGACAAAATTTATGTTATGCAATATAAATAAACAACAATGACATATTAAAACTCTGACAAGGTCTAAAACCAATAAATAAAATACACAATTATGTGCATAAATGAAAAGTCAAGTTCGATACTATGGCACTCAGGCAATTGATATTAATTAACAATTTAAAATGGATTTAGCACAGCGGATCGGTCATTCTGTCTGTTTTATAATAATTCATTGTTAAATCAATATAATTTGGCAAATTAATATTTAAGCAAAAATAAACAAAGAAAACACTCACTTTTGATCCAGTATCCACTAGGTCAGTTGTTACGGAAGTTTCCCTGAGAGAGTCAGTAGTCACTAATGGCTGACAGCTGGTGAAATGCATTCTGGATAATTTAACAATAAATAAGTAACATCATATTGATAAATTATGCAGGCGGTATAGTGTGCAGTGAAAGAGTTCACCAGTATAACAACTAGTGACATGCAGCCACGGAACCCCACATGATACTTAACTATTATATATGTGGTAAGGACCTCTAAATGTTTTCAGATTTAGCTGATTTTTTTTGTGAATTCTTTATGCATGCATATAAACAAAATTCAAGGGTGTCCTGTACAAAAATCAAACTTTGAAAATTAAGGACCACCCTAATGTATAGTATATATCAATTTTATATATATGTAAATATATATATATATATATATATATATATATATATATATATATATATATATATATATATATATATATATATATATATATATATATATATATATATATATATATATATATATATATATATATATATATATATATATATATATATATACTTCCAATAGTTTTATTAACTTAATACACTAACATTGAAAATAGCTTCTCCTACACTGTATAATACGATAAATTGTGTTGATAAAGATTCCATGACAGTCTCTGAGAACATGAAAAAAACATTTGTGCCAATAAAATGAAGAAATACCATTATCTGGAGACGTACTGAAATGCTTTTATTTCGCTTAGTATAATGTTGCAAACCATCTTTAAGCCTAGTTTCTAAAAATCTAATAAAGCTCTTGGGACTCGATAGTGCTCTCGAAAAACGTTGTCAGAAACATCTTCGTTAAAAAAGCGACCATTAAACTAAAATGATATTGAAAAACTAATCAAAAATATAATTTCTGCGCCTATTTAGTATGATTTCTGATTTTGTTCGATGAAAAATCATTAAAAAAAACATCAAAGTTTAGTAATTTTAAGTAATGTTTTAAACACCAACCTCTCGAGGCAATCGGTGGCGAAGCTCATTTTCTGCAACTTCGAAATCTAAGTCTTCATCCGAAAAAATTAAAACCATGTTCGTACTTTAATTTTACACAGTTTTTTTAAACACCAAATACTAGAATGTAAAAATATTCATAAAAATAGAATAGACAGCACAGCATACTTAATGACTAATAAAATTTATTAAGTAGGCCTACTAAATAAAAATTACAATAAAAATTACTATTATATTACTACTATATATTACAGATAAAAAAAGTTCGTGAATTTTAGTGACGTATACGTTTTATGCTTTATAGCAATGGCCGAAAAAAATACAAACAGCGATAAATTCTTCGAGTTTTCGAATTTTTTTACGTTAAAATAATTTACTTAAAAAATTGCGTTTTTACGAAAGATTTTTTTTCTCGAAAAAAACTTCGAATTGTTTACAGCATTGTCCCCAGAATAGAAAATAATCAAGTATTTGAAATTACTAACAAACATTTGTTTACATCAATAGTTCAATAGAAGATGTCAAAGATATTTTATAGAAATTCTCTTACAAGGAGGTCAATAGAGATTCGGACCGAAGAACCGAAGACTTATGTGAAAAGCGATGTACAATTAGTTATTGAGAATGGTTTAGGAGTAAAAGGCACACATGCATCTTAGCTTCATGAACAACAATGACATCTTAATTCATCATCAGAGTAGACAATTATTTGAATAAAAGTTTGAAAAGTTGAAATCCTAGTTGTTGTACTTTTGCACTAAAAATTAGTTTGACATGAAAAAAATTAAGATGAAAAAAATCCAAACTTTAGACTAAGAATTTTTGAAAGATTGATAGTAAAATGGTCCGTACAAAGTTTGAAAATAGTTTAGAGGTGGAAACTTAGAGAGAAGTTCCTTTGTAAAAAAAAAATATATTAAAAATATATTATCACTAATAAAATATTATTTGGAAAACTTATTTTTATTATCTTATTACAACTTATATATAATTACGACTTATTATTATGTATAAATTAGAAGTTTGATAAAAGTTAGAAATGGATAATATTGTTTTTTTCCCCTAAATTTGATCTTGTTCAGGTAAAAATGAGGATCAAGAGTTTTTCATGGAATGCTTTTACGAAGCACAAGCTACCATCTCCGATAAAATGAAGCGAGCGATGAAACGTCGAGAGTGGCTGCTTTTTATATCCGATGAAAGTGAACCATGGAAAATAATACAAAAAAAGTATTTCTTCGAGAACTTCTTTGCTAAAAAAATGAAGTTGAAGTATTTGGGTGTTAAGAAAGTACGTTTATCCTCGGATGAAATGGACCTAATCAAAGAGTGTTCGAAAAACGTTTCTTGGGTCATCTTTAAATCCCCTGTGAAAATCGAAGGGTGGACACCAGGCAATAATTTTAAACTCTTGTGGATATTTATAGATAGCAACATCACAAAAACGGACTTTGAATGTTTTTATCCATGGATTGAGCGGTGTGAAATGTTGCGTCTTTCTATAAACAAAAACGTTTCCTTCATTAAAAGTATTTGTGATACAATTAAAAAGTACTCTAATATCAGGAAACTTAAGGTCCGCTACTGTGAGGAAAACTTTAACAGCATTAAAGGCTTTAAATCATATGTGGAGAAAATGCCTCAATCAAGCTCATAATTAATTTAAGATTATGTTCTGGCTTCTTCTGATAAACAAATCGAATCTAAAAATTCAATTCGAATATAATTGGTTGGTTTATATTGTAAATTATGTCTGTATTACAAAATATTATGATTAAAGAAACTTGAAAATTTTTTTGGGGCTCGGATAGTGTAAACAGTTTTGAAATTTTTCAAAGTTTATTTGAAAAGTTGGTTATAAAAATGAAAAATTGGTTTTAAATTTAGAAAAAATAATTCGAGTGAAGAAAGGGGGTTTGGGAATAAGTGAAAAACATAAATTATACATAATTCTAAAAGAAAAGAGAATAAACTAATGGAAAGTTGTTTTACATATGGTCGAAATATGAAGGTTCGATTCCTTCTTCTTTGTTTAAATGTAATTAACTAACAAATTGTAAAATTTAAGTAATTAATAAGATTTTGAAATAGAAATTTGTTTTAAGTTTGGCTTAAAGAACTCTCTTAAATTAATGACTTTAAAAGAAAAAAAGGTTAGATTCAGATGTGTTCATAAAACTAGGTAAAATGATATGATGTTCGACGCTTGTAAAACATACTTTGCTATGCTACTACGATATCAAGTATTGCCCTGTGTAAAATTCGCCACAATAGTAAATGTCTAGAAATTTATGTTTCTTTAAATAATTTACAGGATATTTACAGGATGGTACACAGGATAAAAGAGGACAAAAAAAGTTGTTACCAAAAACTAGATGAAAACCGATAAAGTAATTGCATGGTGGACCTTTCCAAACGTTGATTTGGCAAGAGCGTACTTACTAAAAACCTATATAATATTGACATTTGGTATAAGTTTAAAGAATATACTTTATATACTTTATTATATATATATATATATATATATATATATATATATATATATATATATATATATATATATATATATTAGGGTGTTTCTTATTTTATTATTTCAATTTTTGTATGGGCCACCCTGCCATTTAGTTCATTATCATAAAAATGTAGTATCTTTTTTTTTTTTTTTTTAGAATGATTTTTAGGGGTCGCTACCGACCCTTCAGTATTGCGTAAATGTACCCTAAAAAAAATTATGTTGCGTATGATGTTATACAACAAAAGTGGTTGGTGCTTAGCGTACAAACCTCTTTTAACTAGTAATTCTTTTACTTTTAGTGTGCAGAATTGTGTCTATGATGCTTAATTGTTCCTTTTGCAGGTTAAACTAGTGTAACTACTGTACAATGATGGCTTCATCAACCAGTACAACGATAGCTACCAGAAAGAAAACGGAGAAATGGCTTATTGGACAGATGTCCTCTTCTTTAGATAGTGTTATGCTTCCATCAAAAAGGGAAGTGTTGGCCCTTTTCTTCCATTACAAGCAGATTACCAAGCAAAGAATTAGGGAAGCATTACATCCCACAGCAAATGATATTTTTGAAGTTTGGTCAAAGGCCCGATTACCAGTGCAATTAAAGAAGCACGTTGTCCCTAAAATCGAAAACATTTACAAGGAATGGGAAAAGTTGAAGAAAAATAAAGGGAATAAAGTTAGCGTTCATATTATTTGAAACAAAAGGAAGACCAATGGAATAAAGGGTTAGAAGAACTATTCGATAATGCCCATGCCAACGCATTGGAAATGATCAACATTCAGGAGGACTTGTACTTCCTATTATGTCAAAGAGAGAAAATTCGGAGAGGCAAAATGGGTCCAGTCGATAACAAATTGGCAAAGCAAGAAGAAGTATCAAGAAGTATCAAAAAGGCAAAAAGAAATGAACCGAAAAAGGGACCGAGAGGAGATGGCAAGAAAATCTCGAGAACAAACAGTGGTTCTTTCATCATCATCTAAAGGTGAAGATAACCCTAAAGAAGATAGCATAACTCAAGAAGATGCCTTGCTTGGTAACCAAGATAACCCTGAGCCATCAACTTCAGGTACACCGACTCCAAAGCATCATAGACGTGGCAGGAAAAATATACTGAATGAGAAGTTGGCAGCTAATTTAGATGTGGCTAAATTGAGTGATCGTGGGGCGGCACTTGTGTTAACACCGCCATTAAAACTTCTTGGTCATGATCTAACAGAATACAATGTTATTCCAGCTTCCATTCGAAGGGAACGAATAAAACACCGCAAGAAGATAGCAGAAGGTTTAAGGAAGGAATTAAAACCAGAAGTTCATTTATGTATTCATTGGGATGGAAAATTACTCGCTGACATCACCGGTAAAGAAACTGTTGACCGACTTCCAATTCTAGTATCTGGAGTAGGAGTGCAGCAGCTTCTTATTGTCCCAAAACTACCATCAGGAACAATGCGGCATCTGCAGTGCAAGACGTGTCAGTGGCATGGGGAATTAACGATCAAGTAAAGTGCATGTGCTTTAATACTACTGCAGCCAATACTGGGCCAAGAAATGGGGCTTGCATTCTTCTAGAGCAGAAGTTTGGGAAAGATATGTTGTGGTTGGTATGTCGTCACCACATTCTGGAAATTATTTTGGAAGCAGTAGTTTTGCTGTGTCTCGGCCCTTCAAGTGTACCTGACATACTACTCTTTAAAAGATTTCAGAAAAGTTGGATCTCATTTGATTCTACAAAGTACCACACAGCACAGTCTGATAAGAACGCTTCAAATGCTCTTACCGATATCACTGATGAAAGAATCGTCTTTTGCAAAAATCAACTACAAATTTTTCAACCTCGTGACTACTACCGAGAACTTTTGGAGTTGTCTATTGTTTTTTGGGAGGAGTACCTTTGAGGGGCATTTTATTTAGAGCTCCTGCCGTTCTACACTGTGCTCGCTGGATGGCGAAAGCTATTTATGCGTTGAAGGTTTGAATGTTTAGAGACCACTTCAGGTTGACAAAAAGAGAGGAGAAGGGAATAAGGGATATTTGCCTTTTCACGGTTCGACTGTACATTACAGCCTGGTACAGATCTCCTGAAGCAACCTCAGCTCCTAGATTTGATTTGCAGCTCTTGAAAGACTTGGATGCTTACAAGACTCAGCATCCTGAGATCTCGAAAATTGCTGTGAAGAAGTTACAAGGGCATCTCTGGTACCTATCAGAGGAACTTGTTGCTGTAGCTTTTTTTAATGATGAGGTTTGCCCTGAGATGAAGGTCAAGATGGTCCAAGCATTGAACAATGTTTCAGATTATATACCTATGAAACGGGCTACTGTGGACAGCTCAGTTATCCAAGAAAAGAAACTGGAGGACTTTGTCACGTTTAATACACGAAGATTTTTCAGCATCACAGGACTTCCATCACACTTTCTTAAAAACAGTGTGAGCGAATGGGAACATAATGATGAGTTCAAGACTGTAAAGTCCACTGTTCGAAGCATGAAGGTTGTCAACGACATTGCAGAACTTGGCGTAGCACTAACGGACGAAAATAGTAGACTACATACAAATAACGAAGAGCAAAAGCAGTTCCTGTTGTTGGTAGTTCAAAAATATAGACAGAAATATCCTGACAGAAAAAAGACAACTCTCATGAGCGATTAATCTTAGTACTAGGGATTGCAATCCCGGAGGTTCTTTTCAATCCCGGGATTTCGGGATTGAAAAACATCAATCCCGGGATCCCGGGATTAAAAAAACAGATACAACTTTTATATAGTATTAAGTAGAATAAAAACATTACATTTAACTAAAAATATATTTATTAAATGAATTTAATTTAACATGTTAATTAAATTTTACATGTTAATGTTAAAAAATTATGTTAGAAATAAGGAGATATGTTTTGTTTTTTGTGCTTCGAAATGCGACTTCAGGAAGCGTCCAAAGTTTTATCGCCCAAACGGTTACGAATTTTTGTATTGAACAGTCCAGCGGAAGAAAATGTCCGCTCAGCCTCGACACTTGTCGATTTCACGGTCGTTTGAAAAGAATAAACTCTTTCTAACTAATCGCCACCTGTACCCACATTTTCAAAAAGTGTCATTTCTTTTTGAAATTTTGATGACAATATTTCATGTCTAATTGGTTTTATTGGTGATTGTCCTCCTTTAATAACATCAAGTTCCTCTTCAATACTTAAAGTATTACTTTCAAACTCAGGAGCCATTTTAGGTTCCTCAATCAAATCCAGCATGTCAGACTCAACTGATACTCTTACTAGAGCAGGATCGGAAGCATTTAATCTTTCCAACAATTCTATTAAAAGTTTTCGACATTTAAATGAAGAAGGCACTGTAATTATTTCTTCATCGACTTCAACGGGGCTTCGACCATTATGCAGGTATTGCAGAAGTCCACTCATATCGGTTCAGCGTTCATGCATGCGAGTCATTAAAGCTCTACGCATTTCTTTGCTTGTATTATTGTCAGCATCTTTTAATTTTGTAAGCATGAAATTAATTGCAATGTCGGCTGTAAACAGGTTAGAATCTCGACGACATATTGCTTCAACTGTTGCTTTAATGGGAACTAAAGTTGTAATAATCTCTGATAATATTGTCACTTCATTATGTGACAGAGCTATAGAATTATCTTGCACTGGGTAAATATCAATTCATGATTTTTGTATTCAATTTTTTACTTTTTAAAATCGTTTAAGCATTAACAGAAGGCTGCTCCACCGTGTCTTGCAGCCCATTATTAAAGACAGTTGTTTTCCAAATTCAGCCTTACTATATTTTTGTAAGGTGTCGTTCTTGGCAGGTGATTGTTTAAATTTTAGTATTAGTTTGCGTACTTTTTTAATGACTGGCCCATAATGAACTTCATTTAGTTCATTTAGTTCTTATCTTTCATGATTCTAGTCCAACAAATCTTCCTCAGTGTCCTCATTCTCGAATGAATCACTGTCAGAAAATTCATTGTTAAAATCTGGCTGATTTGCATCGAATTCATACAGGCCTATGTGTATGAAGTCCTTTTGTTGAGCCATCACCAATTTTTAAAATTTTCTTGCAGTTTGGTAATTTACACATCGCTATTTGGCCTTTTTCATCCCGTAGAAAATATTTCCAAACAGCTGAGTTTTTTTTAATTGTAAAACCCACATACGACATGCTGATTTTATTTTTAATTATAAGATTCTCCCTTATAAGAAACGCGCTTTTCTTCAGTTTGAAAAAACTGATAATAGTAAATAAGCTATAAAAAATTATTAACAATAGTATTAAAAAATCTAACTAAAAAATTATTAACAACTAAGGTATTAAAAAATCTAACTAATTTAACGCGAATATTTTCAAAGTGTTTACGTAAATAACTTTTTAGAAACAACGTAAATTTGTATTATATAACAAATTATTATAAAATAAATATAAACCGTATGTAATGATACAAAGTGTGGGTATCGCAAGCAAGCATACTATAATAATATTTTTTATTGCTTACAAATCTATTATTTAAATCAGATCGTATTCAATTTTTAAATAGTGTATATGCTAACCAACATGACATAGTGCGAAGATTTTCACTTTTGTTTTTCTCTAAATCAATCCTTTTCGATATCGTATTTTATTACACAACCGAAAATACAATGCTTTTTACAATTTTATGCTAAATAAAAATTATTTTATTGATACGCAAAATTGTTGGTATTTTTATATATTTTTTTATTGCGCTTTGTTTTGTTCGATCTAAAAGGGAATCACGGGATTGATGTTAGACAATCCCGGGATTTCGGGATCATAAAAAAGGTCGGGATCCCAGGATTCCGGGATTACAATCGCTACTTAGTACAGTAACTATTGTCTTAAATAAACCTAAAATCATCCAGTAGATAATTTACTTTTATCAGAAATCAAGACTGAAACTGAAAATTGGAAAAAATTATTCCAACGTATTCTAGATGTTATTATTTTTCTTTCTGAACGTGGATTAGCACTTTTTTGTTCTAACCAACAAATAGGTGATCGAGCGAATGGAAACTTTTTAGGTATTATTGAGCTTCTTAGGAAATATGACCCACTTTTAGCTGCGCATGTTAAACATGTTAGAGAATCACAACAGAGTAAGCAGCGAATGCCAAGCTCATTATCTTTCAACACGAATTCAGAACAAATTTATTGATATTTGTGGTTCACATGTTCAAACAGCAATCCTCCATGAAATTGTGAAAGCAAAATGTTTTTCAATAATAGTTGATGCTACTCCAGATTGCTCGTACAAGGAGCAAACTACTCTGGCTATTTGTTATGTTAAAATTTTAGATAATTCAAACTTTTCAGTTGAAGAAAGATTTATTTTATTTGACAATTTTTCAAAAAAAACTGGAAGAGAAATCGCTGCTCGAGAACACTAGAAATATTGAAAACTTTGAAGCTGGATTTCGTAGCCTGCATTGGTCAAGCTTACGACAACGGTGCTAATATGGCTGGAAAGTATAACGGGATGCAAGCGGTTTTGATACAACAAAATCCAAACTGTATGTTTTCTAGCTGCGGAAACCACTCATTAAATTTAGTTGGTGTCAATTGCGCTGAATCATGCAAAGAAGCAGTAACGTATTTTGGAACAATTCAGCAAATGTACAATTTATTCAGTAGCAGTCCTCAAAGGTGGAAAACTTTAAAACAACATCTTCCTGTTTCGTTGCATGGAATGTCCAAAACAAGATGGTCAGCACGGATTGATGGTGTTAAACCAGTTGCACAACATTTGAACTCAGTAAGAAGTGCTTTAAATGAACTTGGGGTGCTACATTTAACAGCCCAGGCTAAAATGGAATTCAGTGCTATTCAAAAGTATATTTCCAAATTTGATTGCATTTTGATGTCGTCTATCTGGATGAAGCTACTCACAATGATTCATCAGACAAATCTAATCATCGAGGCACGCCAAGCCACTCTTAATATTGAAAAGGATAACATTGAAAATCTATGTAATGACATTCAAAGGTTGCGTGAACTGTTTGATAAGATTTTAAATGAGTCAAAATTTGTTGCAAGAAATATTGGTGTTTCATGTGAGTTTTTAACTAATCGTCATTTTCCAAGTCAAGATGATGCTGAGTTGGATTTCAAAATCAATGTACATTTTGTCATCATTGACTCAATTCAATCTGGCCTCACGCGACGAATTCAGTCGTTACAAGAAATTTGTAAACTTTTTGGATTTCTCCGGCAGTTTAAAAATTTGAATGACGAAGATCTTGTATTGGCTGCTCAACATTTTCAGCACAAATATGACAAAGAAATCTCACAAGAACTTGAAAATGAGGTTTTATTTCTTAAAAGAATCTATGGTGCTAATTTTAAACTTGACTGCACACCAAAAAAATTGCTGGTAGAAATACTTGGACTTGGTCCTTTAGGTGTCTTTCCAAACATTACAATTGCATTACGAATTTTTATCAGCTTGCCTGCATCGACGGCTTCGAGCGAACGCACATTTAATGTTTTAAAGCAGATAAAAAATTATCATCGTTCAACTATGGGGCAGGAACGGTTAAATGGACTTGCTATGTTGAATATAAATTGCGATATTGCACGAAAACTAGATTTTTCAAATATAATTGCTGCATTTTCAGAACAAAAAGCAAGAAAAGCGTTTGTAAAAATTGATTAAAACTAATTCATTCTGTTTTAGTTACTTTTAGTGAATTTCTTTAGATTTCATTTTCAAAATGTGACATTAATTTAACTATTCATTTATAGTGATTTGCAAATAATTACATATCGAAAAAAACCAAATAATAAAAACCAATTAACAAGTATTCATGCATGAATTATTCATTTGTGAAATCTGAATTGTAACATTCACAATAAAGTAACAGTGTAACATTCCACTCATACGTCGTACCTTCTTAATTCCCAGGCCTCCCCAAAAATGCGTTTTTAGTAGACAAGCGCGTCTCTTGGCTAGTTGGCTTGATAAAACGTACAAAAAGCGCCACATCTGTGTGTGACGGTCTGTCTAATTTATTGCATTTAGTCTTAAAGTTAGACATTTATATGGTCTTGCGTCGCTTTTGCGCAAATTTTTCTTTTTGGGGCCTCCGAAACCTCTGAAAGGCCCTGTATATATATATATATATATATATATATATATATATATATATATATATATATATATATATATATATATATATATATATATATATATATATATATACAGTATTGGACAAAACATTTGCAACCAACATCGAACAATGCTAAAAAGTGTTCCTAATTTTACATGTCTTAAAAACGAAACGAACTATACTACCACAGCAAACAGTTCAGGAGTCTGGAGTCATAGCATGCCATGACATGAGCAATCAGCTGACAGGTGACAGCACACAGGCAGAATTTCGTTGACAAGTGCCATTTTGCAGCGGGCAAAACAAATGCAACTTTTTTGGTTTGTTTCATTTTCTTAAGTCTGGTCCGTGTCAACGTCACAGAAGTTTTTTAATAATTAAAGGAAGTATCCAGAAGTTTCCAGAAGCATGCAGAAGCTTCCAGAAGTTTCCAGATGTTTCCAGAAGAAGCATCTGGAAGCATCCAGTAGCATCCAGTAGCATCCAGAAATATCCAGAAACATTCAGAAGCATCCAGACGCATCCAGAAGCTTCCAGAAGCATCGAAAAGAAGTATCTATAATCTTCCAGAACAGGTTCACACAGGTTCATTTTACTATATAAGAGACATGTAAATCGACATGTAATTCAGTCAGTATATGGAAGTCAATCAGTCAGTATTATCAAGACAGTTTATCGAAGTGAGTTTTATCAAAGTGTTTTATCGAAGAACATCAATACAAGAAGTGAAATACAACAAGTGTTTCATTACATCAATACAGTCCAAAAAAAATAAATAAAAGAAGGGGAGGGGGGAGGGGGGAGGGGGGAGGGGAGATAGGCGTGCATATAAAAAATTTACGCACGGAAGGGAAGAATTTAGTAGTAGTCCGCATTAAAGTCCGTGTTTAAAAAAAAATGCCAAAAGACACTGGTCCGGGTGTTTTTGCTGCTGAAAAAATATTAAAAAAGAGATATAAAAAGGTACGTTTAATAATTTAATTTTTAATGGATGAATTATTCTAATTCAAAAGATAAACGTCATAAATCCAATACATAGTTGCTGGAGGCAACCTAGAATAATTATCAGCTAGTACCATTTATATTGCGTTTTTCCAAATGTATATTTGGATACCTCTATTTGAACTTAACATCAACATCACATGTAAAGAATTGAATAAAATATGCTATAATTATGTTTAACACTTGTTCAAACGTGTTGTAGCTTTTCCTTTGTTATTTCAGGGTCGTGCTGAATATTTGATTAAATGGCAAGGATATTCAGCTAAGTATGATTTTAACACTTTTTCTAAACTCAAAAAAAGCTTTTATCGTTCATTTATAAATAAAGAACAAATCTATTCTTGAGTCATACGTTTTATATAACTCTTTACCATTGCATTTACAGTCTAATGTAAAGCCACGCTAATTTCTAAAGTTATCATGCCAAATTTTGTCACTGTTTTTGTCTTGGCCATCCATTTTTTGTAACGTAGCAAAATTATATCAAATAGTATGATGTTTTATTACCATAGTATTTTATGGTATTCTGTGGTATTACAACCTAGAACATTAAATCTTATTGGATGGTTTAATAGCTGTGATTTGAATACTTTGGTACTTTTTTACTTGCCAAGCACTAAATTCATAATTTAATTCTTATTTTAGATATAATACTTGGGAACCTGCTGCAAATATACTTGATGAAAGGCTGTTAGAAAGTTATAAAAGTTTGTAAGTTTTTTTCTAAATTTTTTTTTTAAGGTGTAAGTTTAAAATGTTAATTCATTCATATCATTCGAAAGTGTAAAAATATTGCTGGTGCCACACTTCTTTTAATATAGTTTTAACTTTAGAATTGAAACTGAATCAGTTTAGAAAGCAACTATACATAAATTTTGTCCATCAGAAACCCATTTAGAGGTTAATTTAATTTTGAGGTTTTTTTAAAATTTTAAAAAGAAGCATAAATTTTAAATTTAAATATGATTTTAGCATTTTAAATTATAATTTAGCAATTAATCTTGAAAATTTTGCATAATTTATTTAGTAAATTTGAACAAAGATTTAATTTTTTTTCTTACCAAAAATGACCAGTTTTGAACCTTTAAAATATCATTTGCGGCATGTGCTGCTTTTATTCTTTAATCAAAAGAAATGTGCTGTTGAAAGTCATTGTTTGCTTGCAGAAACTTATGAAGAGTATGCACCATCTGTTAAAACATGAAAATACTGGTTTTGACTATTTAAAAGTGGTGGTTTTGATCTAAATGACAAGGAGTCCCTGGTCAGCCAAAAAGGTTTGAAGATCTGGAATTGCAAGAATTATTGAATGATTCAGCTCAAATTCTAAAGTCTGGCACATTAGGAGTTACTGAAGCTGCAGTTAGTAATTGTCTGACAATCGATGGAAAAGATTCAAAGGGAAGGTAAATGGGTCCCATATGCATTAAAAGAAATGTATTTGGAAAAAAGATTGGTAATGAGTGAAAACCTTCTCCAAAGGTATAAAAGAAAATCCTTTTTGCATGAAATTGTTACAGGTGATGAAAAATGGATCTATTTTGACAATCCTATGTGAAAAAAATTGTGGTGTGACCCTGGTGAAGCATTAGCATCTACACCAAAGCAAAATACCTATGGTAAGAAAGTTATGCTTTGCATCTGGTGGGACCAAAGAGGTCTTGTGTATTAAACTCCTAAAACCTGGAGAAACTATTACAGTCATACGCTACCAGCAACAATTGATCGCTTTGAATCAAGCTCTTAAAGAAAAATGACCAGATTACGCCAAAAGACACCAAGTAATTTTTCAGTACAATAACGCTTTTCCACATGTTACAAAATGCGTAAAAGAAGCACTTGAAGAATTAAGATAGGATTTTTCACCCCACTTGCTTTATTCACCAGACATTGCTCCATCAGATTATCATTTGTTTCAGTCAATGCAGCATTCACTTGGAGAGCAGCAATTTAAATGCTTTGAAGAAATCAAAAATTGACTTTAATGCTATATAGCTCAGAAACCAGAAAAAAATTTTTACAATGGAATTTATAAGTTGCCAAAAAGATGGGAGAAGTTTGTTGCAAACAAAGGAAATTATTATGATTAAATACATTTTTTATTATTTCAAAAAAAAAAAAAAATTTATGATAATAAAAAACTAAGTTAACCTCCTAATATGTTAAAAGTATTGTATAAAAGCTATTGAAGCTGATTGCTTTTATATTGAGGGTTTACTACCCTGGCAATCCTGAAATTTAAATTGATAGCTTTTAGATTTTATTAGATTTATCTGTTGTTAGAGTTTTTTTAAAGATTTATTAAAAGCAAAGCTTTTCTAAAAGCTTTATTTCAATCAAAGTTCTATTTGAAAAAAATTGTTTCAGTTTGAAATCTGTTATTATTGGTTTTTTTTTTTCAGACAATCAGCTTCAAGAGGAAGAAAAAGAAAAAAGGGATCAATAAGTAAAGCAAACAAAAAGCCTAAACTTGATGGAGTATGTACATTTTCATAAATATAATTTAGATCTTTTAATTCCTTTGATAATGTTATCTGTAATATTGAAGCAATTGTCAAAATATGTTGAATTTCATGTTAATTTAACCAATATACATTCAAATGCTTTTTTTATATATAAGGAAATAAAAATTTGATTTCAACTTGGCATGTGAGTCTTTTTTGTGTCAATTACTAATATGAAAGCATATGAAAATAATCAAGCAGACCAAATAATGTGACCTCTCAATGATATTAAAGTTTTGAAAATCCCATCAATGAAAATTTTTCAACAGAAGTTTCATTTCTTATTAAATTTTCTAAGCAATTAAAATGTTGATTTATTTCTAAAGCCTAATCTTCATTGGTATTATTCTTTTTCTAAGGTTTTTTCACTAGTTTTCTTTGATATTCTATTTCTTGGAATATAAGCTGCTGCTGCTTTTCATCTTGAGTAAGGGACATAATAAAATCAGGTGTCAATATCACTCCACACTCAGTGCAATCATTAATAACACATCACTATCTTTTTTGCACTGTTGTAATCCTGTAGTCCTGACCATATTTATGGATCACTAATAAAAAAATTCTGACTTAGTTTTAGTGCATAAAAAAGTTTTATCAAACCTTTTTGTAAAAAAGTTTTCACTAGTTGTGTTTATGCTAACTATGTTAATTATGATAATTTTTCTGATCAATAAAAAACCCATCTTAAAATTCCAGAGAAGTGAAATTCAAATAAAACACAGCTTCAGCAAATATTTGAGCAAAGCTTTTCAAAAATTTCATGCTAAAAACAACCCAGCTAACCACTCTGACAAATCACTCCAGTAATTTAACTATTGTGTTTCCCATAATGATGGCAAATAGTTTCATTACATCTTCTCCAGATATAACTACTGGCAGGCAATCAGTTTGCACCATCAAAATCAGGTTATAGTTTGCCTTCAAAATGAGCTACAAGAGGCAATTTATGTAAAGATGTTGCTTTTCTAGGTGATGTGTTTGTACTACCTAAACTTGCTAAAATCCATGGGTTATCAATTAAACAGCATTTTTGAAAATTACTATTTTTAATTATTTTTGGAGTTTCAATTAAACTAACAGATAATTTTTCATGTTCAGTTGTAGTTTTAGATTTTGTAAGACTTTGCTGATGGTAAATGCTAATATAAAGTTCTTCATCTGGCTCAATATTTGTGTGTTCTGTTGATTCATCATCTTCATCAAAAGTTTTTCTCTAAAAACTTGTGATAAAATGATCCCCTTCTCTGTCTCTATGACTTCTGCCACCATTATCAGTTTCCTACCATTTTGTTGTTCTTTAATAAATTGACAATCTTCTTTTTAACTAAAATATATGAAATGGCATGTGGCACATCAAACAGTTTTTTCAAAATACTCAGAAATGTAATTTCAAGTTCAGTTTCTTTATCTGATCACAGTGTCTTGTTTTTTCATGACATTCAAACAACTTAATGACATGCTCAGTTTGTTTGATTTTAAAATAAAAAACAGGCAAAGCAGAACCTATTCATTAAAAGTTAACTTATTTTCTAAGTTTTTCATTAATTAAAGAATATGAATCTATTGTCCAAATATTTGTTGAAGATTTTGTTAGAGTAGTTATCTGTAAACCAATTGCGTGTCAAATTTAAAAGAAGAGTTATTATGTTTTGAATTAGTATTTGATATATCAATAAAGTAATTAGTATTTAAAAGTTGTATAAACTTAACTAAAAGTAATCAAAAATTGAACCTTAGACAAGCTGATTTTATTTCCAGCAGATATTTTATGATTTAACTGTTTTATATATTTATCTAAATTAAAATTTCAAAGGGAGTTAAAACCATCACCTCAACATGCATCTCAGAATTTTTTGATTTTGGTATTTAACAACTTATTATAAATTATTCAAAACATCAGCTTCCAAATTTGGAGTTGGATGTTGGAATTTTCAGGTTAGTCTATGTTTAGTAAATCCCTTGAGAGTTTAAAAAAATAAACACATTATACGGTACATAGTGACACTACATGACCTGGTTGACATAGAAACCTTCACTGGTTAACATCAAATTACCCTTCATCACTTGCAAAGTACTTCAAAAGTGAAATAGTTACATTTGTTGCAATCAACACATTTAAAATAGTTAGAAATAGTGAAAGTGTTTTTAAAATTTTTTTTTAATTTTTTTATAGTTTAACTCTATATTTTTTTATTCAATTTGTGCGTTTCCTCTGTCATCCTATCTCAAGTTCTTGATTAGTAACATTAAAAATATCTCAGTAATATTAGGTAATAAAAATGATATTAAGAAATCAAGAACCTAAAGTAAGATAACAGAATTATAATTACAAAGATAAGAATTAAAATAGAGTAAAAAGAGTTCTAAAGTATTTTATTACATGCAATTACTTTGATAGACTCTTGAAGTAATTGATTCCGCAGCGGAAGGTAGTGCCACACTAGATGAAGATGATGATGTGTCAATAGGATCACTAGACGATAATTATTCTCCCACTCTTGATGAGTTGAACAGTGAACTGAGCAAAAAATCATCCGAGAGCATCAAGAAAAAGCTCCGTAAAGATGTTAAATCTGGTAAAACTTCTTGAATTAATTTCATTTTTTATTCTGATAACAACGTGTAAAAACTAATTGAACTTTTTACTTTTTTTTTTTTTAAATTTAAGGAATTTTCAACGATTAATTTATATATAACAGCATCTTAAAGTAAAAAATTGCATCTCTACTTTAAAAAATCGCATCTTTTCTTTAAAATGTTCTTAACGAATGTTTAATATATGAAAATTATATCACTGCGAACAGGAATATTTGAAAGTGTATTTTACATAATTTTTTAGTTAAAGCTCTAAATTTTAGTAATTCTGAGTGATTCTGAGAAACTGGAAAAAATTTAGGAGCTGTTTTCTGTTTTTTCGTTTTAAAAAAAAACGAGAAAAATAAACAATAGAAGAAAAAAAAAAGGGGGGGGGGGAGAGATTTTTAAATTTAAAGATAGGAAAATTTCATTTAAAGTTATCAATACGCTGAACCGGACTAAAAAACTTTAAGTTTTAAGAAACCCAAGTTCTCTCCAACCTATAGATATTAACACAATATAAAAAAAAGTGTCCAAACGTTTTAATAATAAAAATTAAAACTTTATAATCGACATGTTCAAATTTTTATAAAAAAATTATTCAGCTGAACTTTACACAAAATTGATATTTTTTTTATTACTTTCATTAATTTCACTTTTATTGTTATTTGTGCTTCCAATTTTATTGCTACTGTTGCTATGTTGTCTCTCATAGTGTCAAATGTTTTTTGTGCTTGTTATTCAAAATATCATGATGAATTTCAATGTGACCTAAAATTGTAATCAAAATTCATTCAGTGAAAATATAAATTCACACTTTTATTCAAAGCAAGTTTTTCAAACAAAATGGTTTCTTTTTTGAGTTTGAAGAGTTTTTTTTTTTTTATGTTCCCATTTTTTACTTCTGATTCTTTTTAACATATGTATATTTATATTTATAAGACGACAATCTTCAAACTGACTCCACGGTTCAAGAGGAAACACAAAAGATAACTTCTGATACTCATCAAGCAGCAAACCTAAGTTTGGATGCTCCGAGCAAGCCTGAAGCAGAAGATTCAGACTGCACATGCTGGAAAAAGCCTCTTATTGACCAAGTTACAATCACAGACGTTACAGTGAATGGTTTAACAGCGACCTTTACTGAAGCTTCCACTGACCAAGGTTTTTTCTGCAATCAATAAGATCTTTATTAACGGTGCGTGAACTAACTTTGGGTATTGATTATTTGCTGGATAACCTCAAACTCCTCTTTTCGAAATTTCTTATATCTGGTATCATATAAAAGATCTTATTGGTAGTTTGTATAGAGTGCTACATTTATAGTGTAACACTTGATAAGTTAAAGCTACGCGATTCGCAAACTTTCTACCTTTGTTGACCGCAAACGAATATCTTGATCTGAATTCAGTGTTATATTATTATTTTGAAAGTTGCAGTTCATTTACAGTTAATTTTAATGTGATATTTATGAAATAATCACGGATTTTTATTTTATACTTTTTATTTCTCACTAAAATGTATGTCTTTATAAAATTATGAAGTTTAAAATAGAAACGTTTCTTCTCTCTCTACACCTAACATTACATAAAATTTTTTTACAGTCAACATAATATAAGTTTTTTTACATCCGACATTGGAGGAAGTCCGTTGGTGCGTTGTGCAGCCGCACTTCCATCCGGTTTATTTTGAAGCCGATGTAATGGAAGGGATGGCTGTAGAAAACTGAACTAAGTTTACTTAAACCATTGTCTCCCAACCTGGGGTTCACGCCCAACCGAAGGGGGGTGGGGGGGGACAGACTTTCAATAGGGTAGAGGTCTTGGATGACAAATTTTCAATAGGGCAGATAGATGTTTTCCTTGGATGTTTTCGGGCCACCATTAAACTTCTCACTTAAGATCTTTTAGCAGAAGGACTGTTGAAGTATGACTAGTTGCACTATTTTTTTCAGTTTTTACTTATTTCTACATATTTATATTGAAGTACTGTGAATATTTACATGATTTATCTGTAAATCAGATAATTCTTTACTGCTTATAGATCCCCAGATCGTGATAGTCGGTCTAAAATTTGGTTAATCAGCCTCTTTTTAGTCCATCCACCCAATATTGTTTATGTGCCTGGTTTAAACACCCGGGCTCATGAACGAACCTCTGTTAAATATTTTAATATGAAGATCGTCTGAGAATTTTAAGTCACCTTAAAAATAACATAAGTCTTCTTTTATCGTTTACTTTTAAAATTTCTGGTCGTTCAAGAAGATTCATTAAATTCTTACAAAGTTTACTTTGTGGTTTCAGAAAACATTTTAGCCAAGTTAACTGACAAAAGATGTCATATAGGATCCTTGCATTTCGGTGGATATTCAAGACAATTGATATTGACTTAAATTAATGTGTGTTCGCAGATTTCTTAATCTTCTATCATCCTTGAAGCTACATAAGTTTCAGTTACTGACAAAATTGTTGCACATAATCCTAAGTATCACTGCATTGCCTCCAGTTCTCAGGGAGATCAACCCTTATGAATTTCTGAATATAATGCAGAAGGGCTTGAACTTTATTGAATGTAATTCATTCACTCAAACAGATTTCAAAACTATTCACTGAAGCCTCCGAAGACGGTTGGACCGCAGAACTTTTTTTTTGTAAATAGTGGAATCCATCATCTGAATTAAATAAATACCTTAAAACCTTTATTTTGTCTGAAACGACGTTCTTTCGTTAGACACTTCAAATATTCTTATACTCTGCCATAGCTCCTGCGAAAAGTTAAACTGTTTGTTTTAGTTAACCTTAACGCACTTTGTAAGTTTTAGCCATATTTTATGAGGTACCTTTTTTAATATCCAGAGCAATTTCTTGAAATGTTTGTAATTGTTTAAGCAAAAACAACTCCATAAAGGTAAACAATGTTAGACCTTAGGGGAGAACCTTAATGAATGGGACGATTATTGAATGGGACAAACTCAGAACTACTAGAAAAGGGGAGTTCTGGGACAAAATCATTTTTCATCATCGTTGTGAAAATTTTTCTGGGACAAAAATTCCTACGACAAAAACATTTTTTTATTTTTTTCATGACGTGATATAACGCGTAATGAAAAAAAAAAGTTTTTAATTTTTGTAAAGGTGTTTAAATGCCCGAAAAATTTCTTTTTTTCTTTGTTCTTGTTCTTGTTTTTCTTCGAGAATTAATTTGTACCTTTCAATTTCACGCCATCCTACTCCTTTGCTTCTTAAATATTCAATTTGGTCAAGTATTTTTAAACTTCTAATTTTTCCGTCCTCATTTCGCAAGATTCTAGTTTTTCCGTTCATTTTATTATGCCAAGAAAATTGTTTAACTCAAAAAAAAATTTAATAAAATTTAAAAAGGGGATGATTTTTGATAATGGAGAGTTTGGTCCGAAAAGCGCTTCGCCACTGATAGGTTTTAATTCGTTTCCGCTTTTTATATATATTCCATTTTTTAGTGAGCCTCCTTTTACAAACGGCGTTAAAAACAGCCCTTTACCTCCATGAGTTACAATTTTTATTCCATTTCCATTTTTTATGCCGTAAAAGGAATTGATACCATTTCCTACAATTTTATCGATCATAGTGGATCCAAGCGAAGAGGCAACCCCACCCAGTAAGCCATTAGCAACAACTGGAGTGGCTCGAGCTGCAAGCATTCCCAACATAGGTAAAAGAGTACCAATAAATCCTCCTTTTACTTTTGCGTTGTGTTCCACTTGAGTTTTGCTCATTTTAATGGTGACTCCAACTCCTCGATGAGCGGCGTCAAAAATTTTTCGATGTTGGCTTTCTGTTACAAGTAAAACGTCGTTTCCTCTAAATTCATCTCTTGAAATCCGGATGCTCACGGGTTCGCCTTCCATCATTGATGTTTTTATTTTTTCGATCTGACCCTGAGACACATTTAATTTGACACTAACATATTTGCTCATTTTTTAAATGCCGGAAAAAATATTTATTTCACTTTTCGAATGTGATAACGGATCGTGATGTCCTCGCCGCGAAAGTCGATTAAATTTCCGTTTTGATCGACGATGCGTGTGATCATCGTGGAAATTTCTGGGACTTTGACAGGGAGGTAAACCAAATGGGTGGGTCTTTCGATGATTTTAAAACCTGGACCAACGTCAGGATAAAAGGAATAAATGCAATTTAATTGCGAGCCGTTGATGTATGCTGACCCGATGATGTTGTTTACGATTCTGATCGTGTTGACGCTCGTAATTCTGACAATGTCGTCGGACTCGTATTCTGAATTGGAGTTTAATTGTCTTTTTGTGAATCCCAAAAGGGAGGCGATGCTGTTTTCAACGTTCAAGTCCATCAAATAATTTAAGCCAAGTTTGATGGTTGATTTTAAAGTGTTTGAATTTGATCCGATTTTGATGTTTTCGGGAGAGTAGCTGATTTTATTTATGGCAACGTAGCTTGCGCTTTGAGACGCGTAATTTTTGATTGTGTTTGAGACGGTTTTTTGCAAATATTTGTTGATGTCGTCAATGCCGTAGCTTCCGTCTGGAACGACGACGTTTTCCCAATTGCCTCCGTTGTTCATGCTGTAACGGAAAGAATTGTTTTTGCTGGTAATGTTTGGAAAGCTGTTGTACGTCTCAAGGCCGAGAAAAGCCATCTCATAATTTTTCCCTTTTTCAAAAACGATTTTGTCCAAAAATTCTGTTATTATTATGTTGGAATTTCCATCCACGTCGATGATTATGCCTGACATTTTTTAAATGGACGAAAAATTTTTTTAAATGGCTTCATTAGGAAAATAAAAATTGTCAAGTCCGCTTCGGTATTTTCCCTCTTTTTTTTTTGACGACAAATCGATAACAGCAAATCCGTGAGGTTCAGACCAGCAATACTTGCAAAATTTTTTGAATTCTTCTTTTTTCATGTCGCTCGAAACGTGATCTCGATAAATGTGGTCCACATTTTTTGACAACAGACAAATAAAATTGGCATTTTCTCTGATAGTTTGTCGGGGGAGAGTAAAATAATTTTGAGAGAGGTAAAAGCAGTCGATGTTGGAATGTCTTCCTCGGGTGTAATATTTTTCGCAATTGCTTTGTTGGGCCCCCTGTAAATTGTCGAAGATCATTAAATTGTTTTTTATTGAATCAAGATTTTGAGGTTCAGGCAGATCGTCATCCGTTTCGAAAAATTGGCACTCAATGTCCTCGGTTTCGGAATAATTTTTTGAAAGGTCGTTGATGACGCATTCATGAGTTAAATTCAATTTTTCCATTTCGTCTTGTACATCGAATTTTTCCATTTCGTCTTGAACATCGAACAAATTTCCGATAATCTTTTTTGGTAATTTTTTCTCGAACGAACTTTTCAGTAGATTGTACTCGGGTTGGAAAAGAGATTTTGCATAAACTTGCAAATTGTTGTAATCTAACCATCCAGGTCTTAACAGCAAATTTAAAAGCAAAGTTGTTTTTCCACAACCTGATTTTCCGACGATGATTCCTCGAATGCTTTTTGGTAAAAGATCGTGGTTGTTTCTTTCGGGTTTTCCAATATGCCATGAATAATTGATTATATCCATTTTTTTAATTAAAAATTTTTTTTTTTAATTTAAAAACATTTTTTTAAAATAAAAATCTACTGCGTCAAATGCAAAAGAAAAACAGAAACGATACATCTGAGAAACGAAATATCAAAAAACAACAGAAAAATGATAAAAGAGACTTGCGACTCATGCGGAACCACCAAATGCAAGTTTGTTTCTTCGACGGCAAAAGGGGGAGACTTGGTTGAATCGATTAACAATTTTTCAAAAAAAATAAAACTTCCGTGGGCAAAATTTCCTGGAGAAATGCATATTCCAGGAATGAATTTTGCAGGGCCTGGCACAAACCTGGACAAAAGCCTCACATCCACCGACATGTACCAAGAGTGGAGCAAACCAGTGGACCGAGTGGACAATGCAGCGTACCACCACGATTTGGCTTATAAATATTTAAATGACGTTCAAAGCAGAAATTTAGCAGATCAAATGATGCTTGAAGAAATGAATTTAATTCCAAACTTAACTCAAAAAGAAATTAACGAAAGAAAACTTATCGCGCCAATCATCAAAGCCAAAGCCAAATTCGGACTGGGTGTCTCTGCAAAAAAAAAAAAATTTCAGTTTGAAATGGACGGATCAGCTTGCAGAGGAGCTTCACAAACCGGTGATTCATCATTTTAAAAAAAGAAAAGTGTTTGTGAACTACATCGATGAAATATGGGCCGCCGATTTGGTTGACATGCAATCGTTTTCAAAATTCAACAACGGCGTAAAATATTTGCTCATGGTGATCGACGTGTTTTCAAAGTATGGGTGGATCGTTCCGTTAAAAAGCAAAACGGGTCTTGAAGTGGCTTAAGCGTTGAAAAAAATCTTTGAAAAAAGAAAATGTGTCAAAATGTGGGTGGACAAAGGAAAAGAATTTTACAACAAGCACGTGAAAGCATTAGGTGTTAAATTATATTCCACTGAAAACGAGGAAAAAAGCTGTGTCGTCGAGCGATGGAACAGAACGATGAAAGAAAAAATGTTTAAATACTTTTCAGCCAACAGCACCAATAAATACATTGACGTTTTGGACGAATTGGTAAAAAATTACAACTGCACAAAACACTCTTCAATAAAAATGACTCCAATTGAAGCCAGCGAGGAAAAGAATAAAAATAAGGTCTGGATTAACCTGAATGGAAAGATGCAAAAAGAAAGACCAGAACCGAAATTTTTAATGAGTGACAAAGTGAGGATAACAAAAAAGAAGTCCAATTTTGAAAAAGGGTACACGCCGAGATGGACCGAGGAGGTTTTTACCGTGTCAAAAATTCAGCGAACGAATCCACCCACGTACAAGGTTACAGACGCCAACGGTGAAGAAATTCAAGGCACTTTTTACGAACAGGAAATGCAAAAGACGCATCAAGAAATATTCAGAGTTGAAAAAATAATTTGTCGAACAAAAAGCAAATCATTGGTTAAATGGAAAGGATATCCAGACTCGTTCAACTCATGGGTGGATAATAAAGAATTGATCCGTTTGAAAAAAATGATATAAAAAAATTTTTCTTTTCTTTTTAAAAAGATGAATTTTGTTACAATTAAAAATTTTGACAAGAGCAAATTATCGGTTGGAGAAATTTATTCCGCAACCAAACCAATTCAGTACCAAAAGATTCCGCTTTTTTATGAGTACCCCTCTGGGAAAGGTCCTTTTATTTTAAGAACCCCCGTTTTGTTTTCTCTGGGTGTGTTAGAAAGTTGCATTTTTAGAACGAAAGAACTGAATGGATATTCCATGTCCTTTCTCGGTTTCAACGAAAAAAACGGAATGAACGAAAAAGAAAGAAAGTTCATCGAGGTGACTGAAAAAATATCAAAATTTCTTCGCAATCAACTCAAGGAAATGATGTCCACTTTGAAAAAAGGAGGAAGAACGAAAAAAATAACAACGGAGGATTTGTCCATTTTTAAAAACAAATCCGATAATCCAAACGCAGCGCCCATTTTTTTCGGAAAGTTGTTTACAAAGAAAAAGGAAAAAAACATCGAAGTTTCTTCTTTGTTTTTCAAAAAGAAAACGAAAGAGTTTGTGAAAGTGAATCCTTTGGAATATGTTCGACAAAAGTGCTACGCCGTTGCCTCTTTGAAAATTGAAGGTGTTTTTGTCGGAGCGCAGATTGAGTCCATTCAGGTTAGAATCCCCGAAGTGGTTATTGCAAAAAATGCACCTTCAGTTCAAAGCATCATGGGTAACAATTTGGATTTGGGGGAAATGGAATCTGAAGAAGAAATGTGAAAACACAAAAAAAATTGAAAATAAAATGATTTAAAACATTTACTTTTCATATTAAAAATGCATGCCCCTCACAAGTTTTTTAAAAATGTTGCCTTAGCAGAGAATCAAAATTTTAATTTTCATTTAGAACATTTGGAGGAAAGAATCAAAGAGTTGGAAAAAAAAAATCCGAAAAATATTATTGTGGTAAAAAAAAAGTTGGAACACCCCACCTATTTCAACATAAACGGATAGCATGAGATTTTTGCTCAGAAAGACATTAAATTTGCTGCTCTTTCTCACACGACAATATCGTTGTCCGTGGGGTTGAATTTGGACAAAGGAATTGCTGTCATCACTTTGATGAACAAAATCAGCGATCAATTGAACTTTTACAAAAACGATGCTATTTTTTCAGAGTCTGTGGACGAAATCATTTTGGATGTGAATAACAACAGCATCCATGACGTCATAGTCAAAAAAGGCGAAAAGCTTTGTAAAATAAATCACATCGATTCGAATTAAAAAAATCTGTCTTTGTTAAAAAGATGGAGATAATAAAAAACACTGAAAAAATTTACCCAGTTCTTCCAACGGCACCATCCGATGGAGGCTACGTTTACAGGCTTCAAAAAATAAGCGAGACCCAAAAAGAAATGGAGCATGAAAAAGTGAAAAGAATGGCTTTGAGCAAAAAGTACCATCGAGTGGCAAAAATTATTCGTTTCGCAGAAGATGGGTTGCAAACGGTGTGCATTGGTTTGGGAATTACAGGAATTGCACTTTTGTCAACCGTCGTTGCCACTCCAGTTTCGATTGCGTGCGAGGGGGTTGCTGTTGGAATGGGTGCTTTGTCCATTTTCGGAAATCAACAAAACAAGAAAATGATGTTGAAGGCTGAAAAGCACGAAAAATTAAAAGTTCTTTCCGAGTCAAAATTGAACACGATTAGCGGAAACATTTCAAAACGCTCATGGACGGATTTGTGAGCGATTCTGAATACGAATTAATTCTCAGCGAGCTTCAAAAATTTAAAACCATGACCGAAGAAATCCGAACAAAAACAAAAAGCAGCATTGACGAATTGGCTAAAGAGTCACTGATCCAAAAAGGAAGAGAAGAAGCCATTCAAGCATTTAACAACCTTTTTAAAAAAAATTGAAGATTTTTTCCACGGATTTGCAAGCAAATCTAAAACAGGCGAATAAACAAAAAAAACACAAACGAGTTTTCGTTTTTGTTTAAGTTTTTTTTTCTCAGTATTTTAAAAAAAAATGTCCTTCTTTAGAATACAAGACCCGAAAAAAAAAAATGAGATTTTAAAAAATTATATGGCCAATAAGGAAAAGATTTACAATGAGAGCCTCAACGCGAACATTTCAGATGCAAATTATCAGAATGATTTGTCCAAGTTTTTTAAGCCGCTCATCGATAGCAACGAAAAAGTGAAAAACGAGATAAAGAGCATCGCATATAAAGAGGTTGGAAACAGTCCACTGGCTTTGACTTATGCAGAAAGCGAGCCTCCTTTTGAAAGTTTAAAAAGTGCTGAAAAAACGTTTGGAAAAATGAATGTTGGAAATACTGCTTTGGAATATTTGTCAAAATACGCAGCCAAAAAATTTTCTGCAGACAGAGTTTTGGAATTCACGCAAAAGAACGCGGAAAAATGTTTATTGGAAACAAAGAAATTTTTATCGATAATAACGACATCATTATTGATGAAGAAAAGTACAATGGGACGATAGGTTTTTGGGAGTTGATCACAAGATCCAAGCCTGATAAAACAAAGGTAACAGACTTATAAAATTATGAAAAAATACTGGTAGAAACGCATGCAATGGAGAGAGAAGGGAAACCAAACATACCAAAAGCTTCGAGAAGTGAAAAGTGGAAACGATTGTTTCAAAATTTTGGGAAAGAAATTACGCAAAAACGAGGGGAATAAAAGGTCGCGGAGTGATCATTCTTCCAAGTGATCCGAATGCGCTTGCACAAAGACTTAGTTTGAGTATCGCCGCTGGTCATCCTGGAAATATTGCATCGAGAAACGAAGCTGTTGCCATTTGTGATGAGCTTTTGAGGCAGGGGGAAATAAACAAAGAGGAATACCGATCGATTCAAAAATACATCGAGTCGTGAAACACGACGGATTTAAAAAAATATTTTCTCAATTAAAAAAATGCTTATTGTGAACAACAGAAGATATTTAAAAAAGAACGTAGTCGGTGGCGGAGGAATCGTGGACGCGTTTAAAAATTTTTTAAGGAGAATGGTAGCTTCAAACGCATCGAGATCGTCTCTTAATTTATTGAGAAAGGCAGCGGCAAGCGAAATTGGAAGAGAAGCGATCACTGCCGCCAAATCTGCCGGAAAAGAATTGGCCTCTTCAGCCATATCGATCGCTAAAGACGTTGCCATCGACAAAGGAAAAAAAGCGATTGAAAAAGTTTACGCCAAGACAGGGACGGTGAATCCAAACCAATTGGTTAGCACGATTTTTAACGAAGCGGCAAAGGTGGACTAGTATGCGAATATTAATCCGATGGAAGAGCTGCATAAAAAAATGTTTGGTTCATCCATTTAAGTAAAAAAGAAAATGACGAAAAAGAACGCTTCCAGAATCCAAGATCTCGTCAAAATGGGGAGCGGTCTTTTGATTGCGTGATTTTTTTTCACGAATTAAAATGACATAAAATTTTTTTTTCTCATTTTAAAAAATGATAAACACCGACACATTAGTAATTGATGAAATGCCTTTGAACGACACCGGCATTGAAAAAGTTGATTTTTTCGAGTACCTTCCCACAAATCTCGATTTAAATTCTTCAGGATCGATCGTTTTTGAGATTGATTGCCAGTCTAAGTCTGAGGCTTATATCCTCGTCGAAGAGGTTCTGAAAAAAGCAGACGGAACCGCTTACGCAGCAGCAGATCAAATTGCTCTGGTAAACAACGCCATCATGTATTTGTTCAGCGACGTCACTTACGACTTATCGGGGCAGCAAGTGGAAAGAGTCATGTACCCAGGTCAGGGAACAACCATGCTTGGATTGTTGAAATATCCTTTCGGTTTTCAGCTTGCCGATGGTTTGAAGCAAATGTGGTACAAAGACACTTCAAACGCCACTGGAAGCGCGGGGTTCGTTGTTAGACGAGACCACTTGTTTGCATTTTCTTTCAGGATACCTTTAAAACACATTTTTGGTTTTTGCGAAACTTAAGACAAAGTCGTTTACGGATTCAGACACACGATCACCTTTACAAAAAAAGAATATGACGACACCATTTACAGAGCCGGAACTGTTGCTGCAGGAATGATTGACATCAAAAAATTCCGACTTTTAATGCTTAGAATTGAGCTTGATGTTTTGAAAAAATCCGAATTTTTGAATTTAATGGCAAAGAAAATTTCCGTTCCAGTGGCTTACAAAGCAAACAAAGTCGAAAGGCAAGCCATTCCCGCTGGTCTTACAGAATTCACCTGGACCCTTGGAAGGATCACGGACAAAAGCGTTCCGAGATATATCGTGTTTGGCCTTCAAACAAACAGAACAAATCCAGCCGTATTCGATCATTGCGACGTCAACAATTTTTTTGTGACCGTCAATGGGATAAAATATCCAAATTACAATTACGACTTGAATTTTGGAGAAAAGAAAATTGTAATGGCTCATTCTGATGCGTTCTTGTTTGACAAAAAAATATTAAGGTACAAACGAGCTTGTTTGTCAATCCGGTTTGTCTCTGCTTGAATATAAAAATTTGTTTCCGTTGTTTTTTGTAGACATCAGCAAGCAAAAGGAAAGAGTTGTTTCTGAAACAGCCGAATTGGTTGTCAACCTAAAATTCCGCACCGTTATTTTCGCAGTGACCATTTCAGACAAATTGATCAAATTTGTTTCAGACGGAACCAACATGAACGCTGTTTATTAGGTTAAAAAGACTGTCATGAGATTCTTGACAAAAAAAACGATTTAAAAAATTTTTTTCTTTTTAAAAATAAAATATGAGACTAACAAAAAATTATCTAAAAAATTTGCTAAGAGAAAATGAAGTCACAAAAACCTCAAACAATTTATTGAATTTGATGCTGATTGCGGTTGAGAACAATCTGATAAGCAAAGATTTGCTTTTGGAAAGTGAAAAAGAATACGACCGGTGGGTCGGCCAAAAAAAGAAATAAAAACGGAAAATGCGAAAACGGAAAAATCAAAAAAACCGGTCGATCTCATACGAGAGGCTTGGTTCAATTCGAAAAAAACCTGTGTCTGTGAAAACGACCAATATCGAAACCGGGGAAGTGGTTGAATACGGATCCCTTTACAAAGCGATGAAAAAAACGGGTCATGGATGGAGATATTTGGAGCGTCGAGATGGAAAAGTGGAAAATGGAATAAAGATTGAAATTTTAAATTCTGAAAAACTCGAAAACAGAAAAAAACTCCAAGTCCTAAAAAATAAAAAAAAAATTTCTAAGTCCGAAAAAAAAATTTCAATTCTCGGAAAAAAAGAATTGAAAAAAATTCTCGGAAAAAAGAAAAAAAAATTGATTTTGAGTTAAATAATTTTCTTGGCATAATAAAATGGAAAACAAAATGCGAAAAATCGGCAAGTCCGAAAAAATCGAAAAAGAAAAAAAAATTGAATTAGAAAACAAAATTTCTTGGCATAATAAAATGGAAAACAAAATGCGAAAAAATGAAAAAAACCCAAAAAGTTGATTTTGAGTTAAATAATTTTCTTGTCAAAGAAAAAATGGAAAACAAAACTGTCAAAGAATTGCGAGAAATCGCCAAAGCCCAAAAATTGAAAAATTATTCAAAGATGTGAAAGGCTGATCTCTTTGAAGCAATAAAAAACACAAGTCCTGTCATTAGTCCTGCAACACGCATACGAACGACTGATGCAAGACCTTTGCCTGTTAATGAAAGACCAACCGTAGTTAGGTTTGTTCGACCTCCTGTTAAAGTTTCTGTGAAACCCGCAAAAGTGCGGTTTATTGTTGGACCTGATGTAGAACCTACTCCAAAACCGACAGATCGTGAAAGACCGGTTCCTACTCCAAGACCGGTTCCTGCTCCAAGACCAACCCATTTGCAAAATCCTTATGCTGTTCAAGAACCTATGCTTGATCCTGGATTTTTTTCAAGGTTGACGACAGCTGCAAAAAATGCTGTTTTCGACAGTTTTAAAAGTGTGCTTGAAACAATTGACCCTTACGTTTCAGACGCTGTGAAAAAAAAAGTGAGAGACGCAAGAGACGGAGTTGAAAAAAAAATAAAGTCGATTATTTTCAACAGACCGGGTCCTGCTCCGAGACCGGTTCCTGCTCCAAGACCTGGATTGCTTTCAAGGTTGATGACATCTGCAATAAATGTTTTTCAAAAACCGGTTCCCGCTCCGAGACCTGTCAAACCACGCATTCATTTTCAGTTGACTGATCACGCGCTAAAGCATGCTACCAAACAATTTTCGCATCAAGTCGAATGAAATCATCGTGACGCTTCTACCTTTTTAGATTTGGCAAAAGACGGAGCGATGAAAATTCTTCAAGAAAATAAAAATAAAAAAGCGATCATTGTTTTGACTTGCGAAGTTGAGAGCGTTAGCCTTACTACTGGGGAGGAAGTGCATCGATTTGCTCCTTTTTCGTCAAAAGCTGGGATTATTTTGGAGTCGACGGATTTGGGAGAATTTTACGAAAAAGCAAAAGAGGAAATCCTTGAAAACATGGTCAATAACAACAAAATGGGATCGAATTGCACAGTGTCCGCCATCTTGAAAATGAATATCAATTTTATTGATTACAGACCCATCGGAGGTCGGTCGTACATCCCTCTCGACAACTTTATAGCAAGCAAAAAAGCAATAATCAACCTGGTAAACGAAGACAATGAATGTTTCAAGTGGTGCGTTACCAGGGCGTTGAACATGAAAGAAAAACACGGAGAAAGAATTGACAAAGACTTGATTGAAAAATTAAAAAGTTTAAATTGGGAAGGGATTGATTTTCCGGTCAAACTAGATCAAATAAAAAAATTTGAAAAAAATAATCTAGAAATTAGCGTCAACGTTTTCATGCGCGAAAATAAATCCTTTCAACCTTTACGAATATCTAAATTTTTGCAACGGAAAAATGAAATTGATTTGCTGCTTATTTCAGACGAAAAAACAAATCATTATTGCCTGATAAAAAATCTGAGTCGACTCATTTCCTCCCAAGCATCCAAAAAAAACGGAAAAAAATATTTTTGTAGAAATTGCTTGCAGAGAATGAAAAGTGAGGAAGATCTTTTAAAACATTCAACCTATTGCAGAGAGCACAGCGCGGTTCGATTCGATCTTCCTCCAAAAAATTCGTTTATGAAACTTGATCACATAGAAAGGTCGATGAGAGTCCCATTTGTGATTTACGTGGATTTTGAAAGTTTTATCAAACCGATGGACTCGTGCGAACAAAATCCAGACCAGTCTTACACCAAAAAGTTTCAAAGGCACGCTCCAAGTTCCTTTTCCTTTTACATTAAATGTTTTGACGAAACCGTTTATGAAAGCGATCCATCAATTTCCGAATCGTCAAACGAGAACCAAGACGTAGCTCAATTTTTTGTCGAAAGTTTGGAAAAAGAAATAAAAGAAATTTTTGAGAAAACCGGTAAAAAAAATATGGTTTTCACAAAGGACGATGAAAATAATTTCAAATCCGCGACAGTTTGCCACATTTGCGAAGAAAAAGTTCTCAATAAAGAAAAAGTGCGCGACCACTGCCATTTTACTGGAAAATATCGAGGGGCTGCTCACAACGATTGCAATTTAAAATACAAAATTCCAAAATTCATTCCTGTCGTTTTTCACAATTTGTCAGGTTATGACAGCCATTTGTTTATCAAAAAATTGGGAGGAGAAATAACCTGCATTCCATGCAACGAGGAAAAATACATCAGCTTTTCAAAAAAAATCAAAGTGGGAGAATACATTGGGAAAGATGGAAAACCCAAAGAAAAAAAAATTGAATTAAAATTTATCGACAGTTTTAAATTCATGGCCTCCAGCTTGGACAGTTTGTCTAAAAATTTAAAGCCAGAACAGTTCAAAAACCTCGCAAAATATTATGAAGGAGAAAAATTTGATTTGCTTCGTAAAAAAGGTGTGTATCCTTATGATTGGATGGACACATTCGATAAATTTCAAGAAACACAATTGCCGCCAAAAGAAGTGTTTTTCTCAAAACTCATCCACGAGGGAATAAGCGACGAAAATTACGCGCATGCGCAAACGGTTTGGAACGCGTTTCAATGCAAAACGTTCAGAGATTATCACGATTTGTACAACGTGTCGGACGTTTTAATTCTGGCGGATGTCTTTGAAAATTTTAGAGACATTTGCATGAAACATTACAAGCTCGACCCCGCCTGGTATTATACATCCCCCGGGTAGGCTTGGGACGCTTGTTTAAAAAAAACAAAAATAAAATTGGAATTGTTGAACGATCCAGACATGATTCTAATGATAAAAAAAGGAATCCGCGGAGGAACTGGTATGGAAAATTGAACAACAAATACATGGGCGACTCGTACGATCCAAGCCAACTGTCTAAATTTCTCTAATACTTGGACGTCAACAACTTGTACGGATGGGCTATGTGCAAACCTCTTCCCACCCACGGTTTCGAATGGATGACAGAAGACGAACTGTCTGATTGGAAATCGATTCCGTGCATTTTGGAGGTTGATTTGGATTATCCGGAAAGCCTTCAAGACGAACACAATGATTACCCTCTGGCTCCTGAAAGAATGAAAATTGAAAAAGTGGAAAAACTCGTTCCAAATTTAAACGACAAAAAGAATTATGTCATCCACTGCGAAAACCTAAAACTGTGCGAACGATTGGGAATGAAAATTTCAAAGGTGCACAGAGGCATAAAATTTGAGCAACGAGATTGGATGAAACCATACATTGACCTAAACACAGAATTGAGAACAAAAGCCACCAGCGAATTTGAAAAGGAATTTTTCAAGCTGATGAACAATTCGGTGTTTGGAAAAACCATGGAAAACATTGAAAAGCGAGTGGACGTGAGACTAGTGACAAAAAAGGAAGAAGCAATCAAATTGTCGTCCAAACCAAATTACGACAGGCACACAATTTTCGACGAAAACTTGCTAGCCGTTCACATGAAAAGAACAAAGCTTTTTTTCAACAAACCAATTTATTTGGGAATGTCCATCTTGGATTTGAGCAAGACTTTAATGTTTGAATTCCACTACTATTACATAAAAAAAAAAATATCCCGGAAAAAAATCAAAGTTGTTGATGACGGACACGGACTAGCTGGTTTACGAAATAAAAACGGACGATTTTTACAAAGACATTGTCGAGGTGTGGAAAGCAAATTCGACACGAGCGATTTTGACAAAAACCATCCAGCCATTCAAAGCGTTGGGTTCAAAGTTGGCTTAAACAAAAAGGTGATTGGGATGTTCAAAGACGAAACCGGAGGAAAACAGATTGAAGAGTTTGTCGGCCTCCGGTCAAAATTGTACTCTTACAAAATCCATGAAAAAGAGCACAAAAAATGTAAAGGAGTCAAAAGAAATGTCGTCCAAAAATACATCACCCACGACGATTACAAAAAATGTCTCGAAACCAAAAAAGAAAAAGTAAACAAAATGAACGTCATCCGATCCCATTTGCACAACATTTACACGGAGGAAATCAACAGCTCGGCGACGACAAAAGAATCATTTTGGAAGATGGAATACACACGTTGGCTTATGGCCATTACAAATTAAAAATAAAGGAACAAAAGGTAAGTGACAGAAATGAGGAAACAAATTAAAAAAAAGGAAAAAAAAGGTAAGTGACAAAAAAAATTAACAAATTTAAAAAATAAACAAAATGATCAATGTGGAAGGAATTATTTTGCCGAACGAGGCTTTGACCAATTTTCAATTGATGGAAGCAGCAAAAAAACTAAAACTAAAAAACTTTCGTGGAGTTTTTGTCAGAGACATATTACCAAAAAAACCAAGAAAAAAAGAATGCGGGATTATCAACACGGGAGATTCGAGCACAGAAGGATTTCATTAGGTGTGTTGGTACAAAGACGGAAACGCAAAATTCAGCTTTGACTCTTACGCTCAACCCCTTCTCGTCGAGCTCGTCGACTATTTAAAAAGCCCTGTCTTTTACAACAGCGAAAGGGTCCAATTTGGAAACACGTCTTATTGCGGTCACTTGTGTCTTTACGTCTTAAAAAAATGTGAAGAGGGAAACAGCTTTAAGACGTCGTCAACACCCTTTGGTGATTGCAAATTGAATTTTAAAAAAATTTTTACCCGTTTAAAAAATGATTGACAAATTCAACAGAAACGAATTCAGCGCTTATTTCGACAATCTTACATCAGACTCAACAAGCAACGTTTATATTAAAACGGATGGGTCCAGCACCATTACTGCAGACATTGATTTTAACTCTCAAAAAATCATTAATCTGGCGGAACCAACCAACTCGCACGACGCCGCCACAAAAAATTACGTGGTCACGCATTCGACAGGAGGAGGAACTGGCACGGTGATTGGAGTTGCAGACTTGGATTTGAATTTTCACAAAGCGATCAATTTGAACGAACCGACCAATATTCATGACGCCGCCACAAAAAATTACGTCGACGTCAGCTCGAGCATGCGCATCAAAACGGACGGAACGAGCACCATCACTGCGGACTTGGATTTAAATTCCCACAAATTGATCAATGTTACAGATCCAACCACTTCTCACGATGCTGCCACAAAAGGGTACGTCGACACTCGAGTGGCTTATTCCAATATTTTATACACAGACGTCAACATGACGTCACACAAATTGACAAATTTGGCAGAGCCCATTTCAGCCTCAGATTCAGCCACAAAAAATTACGTGGACACGCACGCTTCAGGTGGTGGAACTACTGTGGGAACCGCGGACTTTGATTTGAATTCTCACAAACTGATCAATGTGCTTAATCCATCAAACGCACAAGATGGAGCGACAAAAAGTTACGTCGACACTTTGTTACAAAAATCCAACTTTTTACGTTTTGTTCCCAATTCAAGCTTTTCGTCCTTGGGGTTAAAATCGAAAACGGTTGCAGGATCAACCACTGCACCAGTCTTTAGCTACGTAGACGGTCCTGGTATTCTAAGAAGATTATGGCTTGCTTTGAGTGGAACTGGAACAAACGTCCCTGGAAATGTTTTTATTCGGATATTGGCAGACGGAGAAATCAGAGTGGGAAATTATTCAACAACCACTGACGCTGTTGGTGTGGACGTCGCTCCTCTTGCTTGTGACTTGCTCTTTTCCCCTCTCGGCGGTCCTTTTTACGTCAATTCTTTGCAAGGATGCAACATGTTTAACACCACTTTCTTGGGAGGATATTTTACCGTCGACTTGCCGTTTACATCAAGCTTGACCATCAAATTGGTCAATAATAATGCTGCAGCCATCACTTACTGGATTCAACCGTTCATTTCCACATTCACCTCCATCCCTCCTCTCCTTTCCTCCGTTAAATTGTACTGCAGGACGTTCAGATATTTTCAAACGACTTACGGAAACGAATATGTTTTGCTGAACACTCATGGAAATGGAAATGGATTTTTTTTAAAATACATCAGGATGCACATCATCGGCTCCTCTGGAAACCGGTGGGAGTCTCGAGTCAGAATGTATGACGGAAATTTACCTCCAGGAAACGGCACTGTCCTTAGCCCCTGGACACCTTACAGTGCAAGCAATTACAACGCTTTTCCTGGATATGACGCCGAAAGCAAATGCATCTTTTCCTCATCTGGACTTGAAGATTTTTACTTGTCTTCGTGGAATGGATCAAACATATCCTCGTTCAACAACACATCGACGGGATTGTTGTATCAGTCTAATACTTCCATTGGATCCACTACCACCATTTCCTTTTACAGAAATTTTGCAGAGGCAGACTCTATGCCCAGCGTCACAGCCGGCAGAAGGCTCGTCGTCACGCTTAACTCCGGCGACGCGCAAGTCGGCCAATCCGGAAGCTTTTATCTTCTTCTCGAACAAGCATATTATTACGCTTAATTATCAAGATTTAAACACCTTTACAAAAATTAAAAACTTTTTTTTTTTCATTACGCGTTATATCACGTCATGAAAAAAATTAAAAAATGTTTCCGTCGTAGGAATTTTTGTCCCAGAAAAATTTTCACAACGATGATGAAAAATAATAATTTTTGTCCCAGAATATTTTCACAACGATGATGAAAAATGATTTTGTCCCAGAACTCCCCTTTTCTAGTAGTCTCAGATTCTTATAGAAGCATTGATGTAAGGATATTCAAATTCCTGTAACAAAGAGTGATAGAAACAAGAATTCAACTGACCGACTCATCCATCCTATTGCGCTATGACCGTAATGACATTGGATGTTATTGTGTTTTCGAATGTAAAAAGTAATTTTTAAAAACGTTTTTGTTTTTCAAATTTTGCAGCAATTTTTGAGGTTATGGAAAATAAAATTCTATGTTTAAATAGATAGCAACCTCTAGTACTACAGTGTGTAAAACATTCAAGTTTAAATAATGGTGTTTTTGGTGTGACTTACCATTTTTGGATAAAGTGATACGCATATTGAATGGGGCAAAATACTACTGAATGAATTTAATAAGATATTATTTACAGCTCAGCAGAGGGATGCTGCAGTTCCTTACTTTTACCCCCATGGGTAATGGGTATTATGTACACACTTTTATACTGCAATATTTTCCTTTAATAAAAATAAGTAAATATAATATTCTAAAATGAGAAAGTTCTACTTTGATTGAAATTTAATTAGAGTTAAAAAGTTTAAGTTAAAAATATTTTTTGTGCGGTCTATGTATGTATCTATATATTTAACTACATTAACAATTAATAAACCAATTTGAAAAATGATTGAACTAAATACGTTCGTTTTTAATTCTTTTATGTTTGTCCCATTCAATGAGACATACTTAATGAATGGGACAAATGTCATGTTCCAATAAAACTCTGTTTTTACCAATAGCCAATTGCAAATCCAATTTTTTTGTTTTGCTATATCATTGAGCAAGAGTCGGTGGTTGTCAAACATATTTAAATATATATATTAAACAATTTTATCTACGTTTAAAAAGCATTTTGCTAAAACTGTCCCATTCCTTGAGGTTTTCCCCTATATTGACGTAAAATTTACGGGATATTGACATATATCCCGTAAATTTTAAGTCAATATAGGGGAAAACCTCAATGATTAGAACAGTTATATATTATATAACATATATATATATATATGTATATATATATATATATATATATATATATATATATATATATATATATATATATATATATCTGTGTGTGTGTGTGTGCTTCCAGAAAGTCTTAGCGCACTCATAATTTTTTTATTATAGACAACTTCAATTCAATATAAATTGTAGAGTAATTTTAAATTTGAACTAGTTTTTTTTTATATATGAAAGGTTAGACCAATAAAATTTAATTATAATGTGAAATATCAACCTGCTTTTTTTTTTTTTATGAATTAATTAGAAGTTTAATGACTACTCGGAAAAATGTCTGAAATTAAGCGTGCTAAAGTATTAGCGCACTCATTTAAAACTAGCAAAAAGCAACCCGTAATACGGGTTATGGTCGGTCTGTTACTTAATCTATATTGGCTGTTTTCCACAATTTAATGTTGCGAAACCTTAACTAAAACCCTTTCAGAAAAACGCCTTCAAATAGAAAAAATTAAACCATATGTAAAATTAAAATAAAAAGTATGCGGAGGTAAAAGAATTCACTAATTATTTAACATTATTTGAGTAATTTACAACTGACATAGGTCATATCAGTGTAAGGCAGAACCATTTTCCTCGACATTGCTAAGTTCAAAACAATACGTTTTTAGTTACTAACACAAAATGATAACACTTCATCATGCTTTAAATTGACGAAAAAGTAAGGCTAATTTCTTGTTATGTTTTTTACAACATGAACTTTAATAAGATTAATAAAAAGCAAACGCAAATTATGCATGAGTTATTAATTTTTTGGTATCCCCTTGATACACATTTCTTTAAAAAAGGAAGTAGCTTTTAAAACGTTAAATGCACACAACTAAATAAATTTACTAAAAATAACTGACCATTTGACGATTACTATATATGGCAATAATCTGACCATTTTTATATATGCCCTCTTTGTTTCAATAGTTTTTAGTAAACGGTAATTTGCTACCATTTACTTAAAATTCATTTTTTTACTCGAAACTTAATTCTCTTAAATATTTTGTCACAAATAAAGGACCTCCCTTCCCCGTTTTTGTCTTAATGGTGGTCAGGAGGAGAATAGAGTTAGTTTTATTAAGAGTAATCAAGTTTTTGATGAAGACCTCTTACCAGAAAGATAAAATGTAAAACAATGATTTACATGTATAACAATTTTTTCTTTTTAATATATATAAGAATTTAACATATATGAGAATTTTTTCTTTCCTCAAAATTGTTGCAAATGCAAACTAAGCTAATTAATTAGTTAAACACACCTTATAAAATTTAAGTAACTCGATATTTGACAAATGTGCAAAACTACAATATTCACCCCCCACCCGGTTTAAAAAGATCCCCTTAGTTACGTACAACAAATTATTAGGCATAAAATAGAGAAAATTTAAAAAAATTTGCATATATTCATACCATTTTAACTGACAAAAATTTACAGTACAAGGTAATCAGGTTTTTCTTTATAAATCGTATAAATGCATAAATCGTACACCTTAAAGAAAAAAAAAAAAAAAAGGAATTATGATACCATAATTACAACAACAAAAAAAAATACCACATAAAAACTGAAAATCAATTTACCTATTTATAGTAACCTACTTTGACATGGCAGTTAATATAAACATTTATCAAAAGTGTAACTATAAAATCTGTTTTGAAGTACAAAAGGATTAACAATACTAACAAACAAACAAACAAACAAACAAACAAAAAATAAAAAATAAAAAAATCAAATTAAGATATAAATTGCATTTTTAGCGTAATATTGTCTTGGCTTTTAGTAAATAAATAAAAGCAGTAAGTTCCAATAATGAAACTAACTATCATTTTTAACAATAGCCACCGTGAAGGTAAGCCGAGCAGTCTATCAACACAAAACATCACAACAATAACACATAACAATAGAATATTTACACCCTTGATCCTAAAATCCAGCGAAAATAACAAACCAAATTAAAATATGAAAAGCAAAATTAGAAAACCAATTTAAAGTTAACTATATTTATCTTTTAACTAAATATATAAATATAAAAAAGTATATTTGATTTTACATTCAATAACCTCTGAAATAATAACCTCTTAACTCCAAAGGTTTTATCTATCAAATAACGTAGATCAATACAATAAAAAATTAAATGGTAGTTATAACGCGACGATTATAATATTTCTCAAGAGAGTTGTAAATTGATAATTAGTTATAATTTATAACATTCTTCCAATCAATAAATTAATTGTCCTCAAATCCAAACCTTTGGGGCGCTTTCCGATTTCGTTGAGAACGTCTGGGAAAAGGTTGTACTTCTGGATGAGTTTCCATTTCAGATACCCTATCAAACAAGTTTTCTCGGTCTATAATTAATGGTTTATTTAATTGTGGGGTATGTTCAGAGTGAACGGAATCCTCTTTGTCAGCATTTTCAGGATTAGGATTAGGGAGTTTTTTATCTCCTTCTAATGGTGCTAAATCTTTAATTGATACAGTAGATTCTCGTCCGTTTGGATATTTGATGTGGGCGTACTGTGGTTCTGCTTCTATTAGTTGCACTTCTTCTACCAGGGGATCGTATTTACTAGATTGAAAGTGCTTCTTTACAAGTATTTTCCCTTGTTCTAGTAACCAGGTTGGCATAGATTGTCCGTTCGTAGATCTCCGTGGAAAATTGCAGAACCTTTCGTGTGGTGTTGCATTTATTGCAGTACAGAGTAGAGAACGTATCGAATGTAAGGCATCTTGTAACACGATTTCCCAGTTTTCGACTGGTAGATTTTTCGATTTGAGGGCTAATGTTATTGATTCCCATATTATTCCGTTAAAGCGCTCTACTTGTCCGTTTCCTCTAGGGTTATAAGGTGTCGTTCTGCTCATTGCAACGCCTCGAGTATGAAGGAAAGTACGTAGTTCCTCTGATGTTAGGGAGCTTCCTCTGTCAGAATGAACATAAGCAGGCATGCCAAATAACGAGAAAAGATTCTTAAAACACTTTATTACCGATGAGGAAGAAGTATCAAGGCAAGCAAAAGCAAATGGGAATCGTGAGTATTCATCAATAATTGTAAAGATGTAACGATTTTTAGTTGATGTTGGAAGTGGGCCTTTAAAATCTATGTTAAGGCGTTCGAATGGTTGGGTTGCTTTTATAAGATGAGTACTGGGTGGTTTGTAGAATCGAGGTTTCAGTTCGCAGCAGGTAATGCACTGGTTTACGACACTTTTAATCTCTTCTATAGAGTATGGTAAGTTTCGACAGCGGACAAAATGGTTCATTCTTGTGATGCCTGGGTGGCAGAGAGCATTATGAAGCTCCTCTAATTTTACTTTATTGTTACTAATATACGAACAAAGTGAGCCTTCATTGTTTGATAATTTTTGAGTCAGTAAAGCGGAGCACGAGGAACGTGTTAAACAATCAGCTGCTTGGTTATACTTTCCTGGTCGATACTGTATGTCGTAGCTGTAGCAACCAAGTTCAGTACGCCATCGCATAATTTTATCGTTTTTAATTTTGCCTCGATGGTTCTGATTGAACATATACGAAACAGCTTGTTGGTCGGTTACTAAGGTAAAATGGCGTCCGGTCAAATAATGTTTCCACTTCCGAAGAGCTTCTACAATCGCGTATGCTTCTTTTTCAATAGCCGGTTGGTGCGTTTCATGTTGGTTTAGAGATTTCGAGAAGAAGGCCACTGGCTGACCATTTTGGTTTAATGTTGCAGCCAACAAAAAGTCAGAGGCGTCCGTTTCGACAACAAATGGGATTGCTTCATCAATTGTTTTTACAACAGCATTTGCAATATCGTTCTTTAGTAGTTTAAAAGCGTCTGTAGCTTGTTGATTGAGTGGGAATGTTAGACACTGTAATAATGGACGAATTTTTTCAGAATAATTACGGATAAACTTTGAGTAATAGGAGAAGAGTCCTACAGTTCTTTGTAAAGCTTTACCATTTAGTGGTAAAGGTAAATTAAGTAGGGGTTGTAATCTTTCTGGGTCTGCCTTTATGTTGTTATGAGATACAACATAGCCAAGTAGATTTATTGAACTAACTGAAATTACACTTTTGGTGCTGTTAAAAGTAAGTTTGTTTTCTTTCGCTGCTTCGTATAACTTCTTTAAATTAGAACCGTGTTCAGCTTGAGTCATCCCTGCTACCGTAATATTATCTAAATACGCATAGGTGTTTTTAAAGAGTTCTCATTTATAAATTCGTCAATTTTCCGTTGGAAAACAGCAACGGCATTTGTTAGACCGAATGGCAAGCGAGTAAATTGATATAGTTTGGCATCAGCTTCAAATGCTGTATATGGCTTGTCTTCTGTTAGAAGTGGTATCTGATGATAGGCGCTAGTAAGATCAAGAGTACTGAAAAAGTGGTACTTGGACAATACGTTAATTTGGTCTTCTATTCTGGGTAGAGGATAGGCATCGAGGTAAGTGAACTTGTTTATAGTTTGGGAATAATCAACACACATTCGTTTTTTGTGCCGTTCATTTGTAGTGATTGCAATTTGTGCCCTCCAAGGTGAGTTACTTGGTTCTATAATTTCGTCCTCTAATAATTTCTTAATTTCGGATTGAATAAACAGCTTATTAACGTGACTGAATCTTCGGGATTTAGTTGCAATCGGTCGACAGTCTTTGGAAAGATTTGCAAATAATGTTGCAGGTGATATTTGCGATTTCTTTAAGCTACAAACTGACAAAGGGGGTAATATTCCCCCAAAAGGGATTGTTATATTGCTATGCTGTTTCATAAAAGCTTGACCAAGGATAATATCAGCGCATAAGTTAGGTAAGATTGACAAGGTGATATTAGCATACTTTTGGTTTTGGAAAATCATATTTACCCTACAGTAGCCTTGAATTTTTGTACTGAGTGATAATAATGCCATCGATACACTGCCGCTACTTTTCGTATATGGGATTTCGTAATTATCTACTATGTATTTGTTGATAAAATTGTCAGAGCTTCCCGTATCTATTAAAGCAGAAAAGTTCCACCCATTTATTTCCACCTTCCGAATTGCGTATGAAAGGCAATTAGTTGTCCCAGCACTAATCATCGCTACTATATCATCGGATTCGGTAACAGCTAATGATTTGTTTGATTTACACACTTTTGCAAAGTGTCCTCGTTTTTGACATTTGTGACATGTGGTTTCTTGAGCAGGACAAGCACTGCGTGGATGGCAATTGTTTCCACAAAAGTAGCACAGTTTTGTGGACGGAGGTGAAGTTAACTGATTATTAGTGTATTTTCTTGCATTATGCATTGCATAGATTGGTACTGTTCCAAGTGCTTTTGAGCAAGTTCTAATGAGCGTGCTTGGTCGAATGCCGATGTTAGTGTGAGTGTCGTGTTTTCCAGTAGCCTTTGATGTATTATGCTTGAGTTTAAGCCAGTGATAAACGCATCTCTAATAGACTCATCACAATAAACATCGGCTGTTACTGCTTTGAAGTTGCAATCTTTTGCAAGAGTTCGGAGAGCTTGTATAAATTCGTCTAGTGTTTCCCCAGCTTGTTGCTTACGTGTTGCTAATTGATGCCGAGTAAATATTTCGTTTTTTGGTTTAACGTACAACGATTTGAGAACGTCGATCGCATTTTCAAAAGATAGTGAATCGGATATATATTCATAAACAGTTGGTGATACAAAGTTTATTAATATTCTTAGCTTTTCGTCAGATGTAGATTCTGAAGATAAGAAAAAAATTTCGAGAGTTTTAAACCAGTGAGTCCATTCTTTACCTGATGTTGAAGAATTTGGATTTGCATCAAATCTTTCAGGACGTAGATATTTCTCCATGAAAATTACTTTTTTTTTTTTTTTTTTTTTTTTTTTTTGATAGATAAATTGAAATAATAACCTCTTAACTCCAAAGGTTTTATCTATCAAATAACGTAGATCAATACAATAAAAAATTAAATGGTAGTTATAACGCGACGATTATAATATTTCTCAAGAGAGTTGTAAATTGATAATTAGTTATAATTTATAACAGGTTAGTTATTCAATTAATTCAAATTTAGGACATTAAAACACCCTAGATTTAAAGATTAAGGTTGCATACTCTCTCAAACACATTATGCTAAACATTAACAGAAATTATTATGTGTTTCCAGAGTAATTAAAAAAGGCTACACAACACAACCTAGCTCTAAAGCAGTAACACTGCCTGACACTAAATGCTGCCAAGTCACAGCTCTGCTATAAGTACACCGCTTGGCTGGCAAGGTTATCAATCTTGCTCAACATAATGCCAAGTCAAACCACTTTGAAAACATGGAAACAACATAATTTAAACATATATATAACTATAAACAAATATGGTTTTATATAACACATATACACACATTTTATAACAATATTAGATGACAGATATGTTTATCAAAAACTATGAAAAAAAATACTAAAATAACAAATAAAGTTATACATACAAAATGTGCTCAAAACCTACAAACAGTAAATTTTTGAAATGAAAATCTAAAGACAATAAATTAAGAACATTAGAATATATAACATTATTTGTGTAACACTTTTCACCTACCATACCTTGAATGAGATGTTTGTTAATTTTGAAAAACAAACTATTAAATGCTCTAGTTTTTGAACATGCAACATATAGTTGACCATGAGAGAAACACGGTTTTTTGAGATATACCCCAACTCTATCAAATGTTTGACCTTGAATTTTATTAATTGTCATTGAATAAGCCAATCTGACAGGAAACTGACGATGTTTAAGAACAAAAGGTAAATTAGAATCTGATGGAGCCAACTGAATTCGAGGAACAAAAACCTGTTTACCACCAGAAACACCTGTCAAAACCTCTGCATCAATATAATTATTTTGAAGAGCACAAACTTTCTTTCAAGTACCATTGCATAACCCAGCTTTGAATTCTAAATTTCTAAGTAGCATTATTACACAACCAATTTTCAATTTTAAACAATGAGGTGGCATAACTGAAGGAGTTAAGCTGTTCAAAAACTCAATAGGAAAGTTATTTCTTTCATTAAGGTCATCAGTATCAACTTGATCAGCACATAAATAAGTTTTGACATCACCTGGCAAACATTCAAGCACTTCTTTATTGATTGATAATGAATCAACATTAGTTGGTGTTAAAATCATGCGTTTAGAATAATCATTTTGATCAGCATCTCTAAAAATCTTTTCAACAATCAATTCATTTTCTCTAATAATGCAATGGTTTGGTATTTCAATGCATCCTTTAAAAGGATCCTTCTCTTTCACAGGTATTGTTCCATTCCTAAGTTTTAGTAGCCATTGGGAAAACTCACCTTCCTCATCTCATACTCTCATATTTTCAGTTAATGCAAACTTCTGCAACCATTGCCATTGCAAAGAACATTTTATACGCGATTCTACTATTTCAGCTGGTTGTCCTCTTTTCACAACAGGCAGAATTTGCCTAAAGTCATCGCCAAAAAGAATGATTTTTCCTCTGAACAGAAAGTTGTTGTTGCAAATATTTTTTAACAACCTATCAATTACATTTAAGGCATGTTTAGGTATCATGGATGCTTCATCAAGCAAAAACAAACTAACTTGTCTTAAAAAATGCCTGTGTATAGAGTTAGGAGTTAGATTACATGTAGATCTAGAATGTTGATTTTCTACACTTGGTTGCTCATTCAGTGCAGCAAGGATAGCATTACATACATTTAATTGATTAACATTAAGCAATAGTCTCATTAGATTGGCTTATTTTTATACCTTACATATTTAAACACATTTTTAAAACAATTATATAACACATTTTAACACATATACAAACAATAAAAAAACACTTTACATAATTATAAAAACACATTGATAAAACTACTATAAAGCACTTGTTACCACATACATATACATATCAAAAAGGCATATATGCAAACGATAAACGTGTGCAAACAAAAATTTTTAAAATGGCGCAAGAAAATTAATATTTTTTTTTTTTTTTTTTAAGATTCAAATTAAACAAAATATATATTTACAAACAATACTCCTTACTTTCTTTTTTTTTTTTTTTTTTTCATAAGAACTGTAATCCTCATAACAATCCTTTAACCTTTACATACAATAACATGTGACATGCCATGTCAGTGTTGGCACAAAATTTTAATTTGTTTTTCTAAATTTTCTAAAAAAGAACAAAAATAGTTAATAGCATCACAGAAATTTCAAAGTAGTAATAACCATTTTATGGAAATAGCATTAGTATAACTTTAAATAACATCCATACCCCTATTTCCCTTCTAAAAAATAGAATAAAAAAAAGACTGCTAAAAGAAAAACTAAAACAAACAAAATATAAACGATTTAAAAAATTAAAATCCATTCTACTATAAATCCTTTCTACTTAATCTAATAAAAATTTAAATCCATTCTACTTTATCTTATAAAAATGTATATATAATTATTTCATATACTTACTTCAATTATAATATGATCTTAGCGATGATTATTTATCTTAATATGATTCTTTATGTAATATATCTAAACTAATAATTAAGAGAGACTTTCTGTAAGAATCAGGCAAAAATACAACTTTTTTAGAGTGACCCTCTTCAAAATTGCTAATTTTTTAATATGTTGTCGCTATTCATACTGGAAGCTCAGTTCCAAAATTTTTTTAAAAAATATTCATTGGTTCTCTAGATATTGGATTTCAAAGTTTGAGTAAATTTATAGAAATACTGACTAAATGTAGTCAAGTGCATTTTTAAACTTGAAAATAGAACAAAATATATGCTATCAAATATCAATTTCACTTGATTATTGTTTATTGGCTATTTTAGACCAAAAATTAACAAAACAGGTAAATAAAATGTTTTTCCTTGTCTAAATATCATGCATCAAAAGTACGCAAAAGTTTATTTTTAGTCTTTTTGAATCTTCGATTTCATCTAAAGCCGCGGGAATCCCATAATTTTTTTTTTTAATTATAAATCTTCAACTAGTTAATTAACTTAAAATATAAAAAAAACTATGGGCAAGTAAAGGCTTAATCGCAAAATCCAACTCAAAAATGAAAGTTTAGTCATTTAGCGCTTTTTTTGTGACCTCATAATGGCTAAAGCCCTGGGTTTACAGTAAAATTTGATTTTCAAAAATGAGATCTGACCTTTAACCTATCTTATTTATAAAAAATACCTATGGGTTATTGCAATAGTATCTAAAAAATAACATATACCTCATATTGATGATTTCTATTTTGAATAATAAATGTTTTATGTAAGAAACAGAAGGAGCTCAAATCATGTTTTTTGAGTATGATTTTTACTCTGAATATTTTTCCTGAGTATGATTTTGAGTATGATTACTTTATTTGATAAATCACTTTGTAAACCCAACCGATATTTTGTGCGTGTATAGTTAGTTTATATTTTTGACTTTTTCGAAAACATTTTTGAAAATGTCAGGAAAAAATATTTCTTACGAAACATGTTGCTGCTTTGAATGGAATAATTGTGGACCTTACATGCGATCTACTCCAAATGTAGACGAAATGTTTGAAACAAGCCAACTCACTGAAAATATACAACCACATCTTATAAACCTAAAGGTAATTTTTCAATTTTAGTAAAAACTTTTACTTAAATGGATTTATAACAATATCTTGTAAATGCTAAATTTAGGTTTTAATAATTAGATTTTTAATAATAAAAAAGATAGTAACAAAATAATAAAATTGGTTTTAAGGTATTAAAGAGTTATGAGTTAGCTTGTGATTGGAACGAAAAATCTCTGATTAAAAATCGATTAAACAGAAAATTTAACAATGTAGAGAAAATATGTGCATATCAATAAAGACACATTAGGAATAGGATGGAAACAAGGAAAAAAATGTATGCACCTTGATCACAAACTACAAACAGGGAAGAAAGCAACAATAGGGCGACCCTCACCAATATCTATGACACTTCAAATATCTTCCTGTTATAGTTCATACTTTCCAATTGGTTCAATAATATGTAATCGTCATCGAAAGGAACACTACTCCGAGACAAAAAAAAAAGAAACAAACATAGAAACTGAACTTGAATCTACATCAGCAGCATATGATATTGATTTTTTACCAGATGAGTTCTTACAAAATCAAGAAGAACTCAATACTTCAAATGAAATCAGAAAAAGTATTACAGATTGTCTTGGGACCAGTCCAATTAAATTCCAGTTTAAAAGAAAACTTGAGCTTATCAATGAATCCACAGAGCAACAAATGCGAAGGAAATATAAACGTATGGAAGAGGCCTTGAGAAATAAATTTGCAGAATGCATTGCACCTGGTCAATCGGAAGAGTTTTTGAAAGTGCTTGACGGTAATGAAAATACCGAAACAGAAATTCCGGATGAAATTGAAAAACTCGTGGAAATGTATAACAACAGTGACGCAACAAGTCAACTGGTAATTTTGGCATTTATTGATCATAATAAATACACAAAGCAATTTTTATGCGACACATTTACATGCACAAAATATAAAATAGAACTTGCCAGAAAATCGAAGCCCTTGCAAAATGGGTTTGTACTACCCCAAAAAAATTTATTTACAAGAAGTAGACTTTCAATTCCAAAATGTGAGCATTTTTTAGATTTTCTCTTCTCAAGTGGATTATTACAAGACGTTTCTTATGGTATTTCCAAAATAAAGTATGACAGTGGTGATGTTGAAACTGTAGCCCGTGCCATTTTAACAGCAAAAAACAGTCATACCATTGCTTTATATTGCGAAAGCTGCAAAGAAATTGGATAAGAACCTCTGTCCGAATCAAGTTTATTGCGAATACTAAGGGCAATTAAACCTTCTCATAGAAAATGTCTCGCTGGTTTAAATGACACGGCTGCTGCTGGGATGAACGCATTTGCAGCACTTGAACAATTCGCAACTATGTTCAATAAAAAATCAACTGTTGAGAAACTCGAAAGATCAAAAAGGTATTTAAAAACTAAATATAAGCTTCATTGCAGCGATTTGGAAAATGAAATTGCAACCATTCAACTAGATTTGCCCTTTCTGATCCTGAAAACATTAAATTGCAATCATGTAGCATTTTGAATGATTCTGTATGCTATGAATGCAATGAATTATTTGAAGTTTTAGATGAAGTCAACCAAATAGGAAATGAAAATAACGTTGGTGATGATGTATTATATGACATTAAAGTTTTAATAAGCAGCATCACAGAGTATATGAAGCACTTACTAAGAGATGCACAGCAAAAAAAAGCAAAGAATGATGCATATAAACAACTAGATGACAAATCAGCACTTTGGTTGAAAGACTATTCACAAAAATTATTGCCCGTGAAATTTCGAGAGGGCCAGAAGGACTACTTTGGAAAGAAAGGCATCAGCATGCACATAGATGTTTTTTTTACAAAAAAAAAAGACATTCTCAAAAAACACGTTTACCTAACAATTGTGTATCGATGCGATCAAGGTGTTTCCTCTGTTATCTCTATTGCTGAATCAGTTCTTAATCAGTTTTGCCTAGATGAGCCAGAAATAGTAAATATTTTTGCGTAGTCAGATAATGCTAACTGTTATCATGCTAATTATTCAGTCGAATCTATGTACAAGCTCTGCAAAAATAAGAATTTTAAACTTCTAATGGAAAAGACCATTGCGATAGGGAAAGTGCATCTGCTAAAACAATATTGAGAAGTTATGTAGACGCTGGCAATGACATAGTAACAGCAGAAGATGTTGCAAAAGCAGTGAAATACGGATATGGCATCAAAAACGCAATGGTTAGCGTTGCAAAAATTGAGAATGTTACTCATCTGGTCGTAAAATTCCAAATATAAGCAACTATTACTCCTATGAGTTCCAAGAAGACTACATGACTTTGTGGCGATACTATGAAATTGGAGAAGGAGTTAAAGTGCTATACAACAACCTTTCAGTTGAAACATCAATTGAACTGATTGTTCCATTCACAAGTACTGAAGGAAACTTTCAGCGAAAAACTCAAGGAAAAAATAAGAAAAGAAATTATGATTTAAATACACTACATTTTTGCCAGGAGACAGGTTGCATGGAATATTTTAAAACAATTATCGAGTTAGAGGGACATATGTTGATAGGGCAGCACAAAAGATCTGAAGAATTTTCTTCTTTAGATAAAGTAAAAAAGATTTACACTGAAAAGATGAAAGCATATTCGCAAGTTCATTCAAATTGTATAACTGCATCGGTTAAGATCACACCTACCCCAATAAACAATGTATACTCTCAAAAGTTCAAAAAGTTAGGTTGGGCATTACCAACAAGAAAGACGTTTCGTTTTTCCATAAAGCAGAAAAAACTACTTTATGAAAACTTCATGAATGGAGAAAATACAGGAAAGAAGATGTCACCAGAAGAAGTTAATACACTGATAAGAAAATCTCTTACCGCAGATGAGTTCGTTTCAAGTCAACAAATAAGATCTTTGTTTTCTAGATGGAGTAATCTATTAAGAATTGGAAAATTGACTGCACCGACTATTGAAGAAAATGATAACAATGAATTTGAAGATGAAGAAGCCGAGGAGTTATTGCAGAGGTAAACGAAAAAACTAAAAAGTTAAAAGCTAATAGCATTGATAACAGTATTAGAATTTAAATCATTATTTGTTATAGAAGCATTATGTTTCATTATGTTATTCATAGATTTTTTTAAATTTGTTTTAATATTTTCAGATAACTGAAAACGGTATTGTAGTTGACTGCATGAAAAGTGTATCTTTTGGAAAAAATTGTTATCGATGGCCTAACCAGAAAGATAGCATTGTATATTCTGATGACAACATCTTATGTAAAATCAGTCCCCCGACTCCAATCAATCAAGCTGGGGATTACTTCTTTGCAACAAATGATTTTGAAGAAGCAAACAAACTAATGAACAAATGAGCTTAAAAAATAAGCTAAGAAATTAACTGTAAAGCACCATGTATGTTTTTTTGAATAACTATCAAATATGCGCATACCCCACAACTGTTATTTTTTTATCTGATCATTAAAAGAACAATGTTCACGTTTCTCTTATACTATTTCTTGTAAACCCAGGGCTTTAGCCATTATGTGGTCACGAAAAATGCGCCAAATGATTAAACTTTCATTTTTGAGTTGGATTTTGCAATTAAGCCTTTACTTGCCCATAGTTTTTTTTTATATTTTAAGTTAATTAACTAGTTGAAGATTTATAATTTGAAAAAAAAATTATGGGATTCCTGCGGCTTTAGATGAAAACGAAGATTCAAAAAGACTAAAAATAAACTTTTGCGTACTTTTGATGCATGATATTTAGACAGGCCAAAGTCTTTGTCTTATCTAATATATAATTTTTAAGTCTAAACTAGCCAATAAACAATAATCAAGTGCAATTCCTAATTTAAAGTATTTAGTTTGTACTTTTTTTAAGTTTAAAAATGCTTACGGCACCATTTAGTCAATATTTCTAAAAATTTAGACAAACTTTGACATCTAATATCTAGAGAACCAATGAATATTTACTGTAAAAATTTTGGAATTGAGCTTCTAATATGAATATCAACAACATATAAAAAAATTAATGATTTTAAAGAGGGTCACTATTGAGCCTTGCCTGATTCTTACAGAAAGCTTCTCTTAAGTTCCTAAAGGAAAAGAGTTTTAACTTGCTTGAGAGATCTTTCTCTAATGACCGCGTGCATTTAGAGAACGCGCTTTTACAAAGCCTAGTAACTAATTCAAAGCCTAGTAACTAATGGCGAAACGATGTTAAACATTGAACATTTCTGTAGGAATTATATTACAGATGTATTAGCACACTCGTTTAATTCCTTTGAGAAAAACTTTTTTGGTTAACTTTTGTTAAAAACTCTCTGCTGATTAATAATAGTCAATAAAAAATATAAGAGGAATAAATTGAAGTGCCGGAAATATCATTTGAATTACAGTTAGTTAAAACTTTAAAATCGCAACAACAAAAATATGGATTCAAGGAGTATATCAATTGAAACAAAGTGGCAAGTTGCTGGCCTGAACAAAAGTGGTCTCAGCAATTGAGAAATCGGACGTCAACTTGAAATCAGTGAATGCAGTGTTAGAACAAAGCTCAAAAACTATGAGTTTGGAACAGTCAAAGACAAAAGTCGCTCTGGTCGTCCCAAAAAAATGTCAGAACGGAAAGAAAATAAAGCAATTATGCTCGCTAGACGCAACCTAAAAAACATCTCAATTCATACCTTGCAACAAAGAAGCCACTATTAAGTATCAAAGACAGTCTCAAGCGAAGAAAATAGTGCAAAGAGAGAGCTGCATGGACTGTAGAGCAATGGAGAAAAATAATTTTCTCAGACGAGTCAAATTTTGAACTTATTATTCGCAAGAAAAGGGTTGTCGTGAGGAGATACAAAAACGAAAAATATAATCCTCGTTTTATCATTTCAAGAGTTCAAGGAGGAGGAGGTTCAATTGGCATTCAGGGCTGCATTGCTGGATCTAGCAATCGAATGGCGCACCTTTACACTGATCACCTTAATCAACATCGATATAGAGAGATATTAGAAGATTAATTAAAGCCGTAAATACCTCATCGCTCACCTTTATTCTACGGTTTACCAAGAGTTCATAAAAATAATGTCCCTTTACATCTAATAGTGTCAGGATGTGATGAACCAACCGATAATCTATCTAAGTTCATTACATACTTTATCCAGCCACTGGCAGAATCGCTCCCAGCCTATTTCAAAGATACCACTCACTTTCTGAACTTATTACAAACGCAAAGAATTCCATCAAGAGACTACGTATTTTTAACAGCCGATGTAACCTCTTTATACACTAATATTCCACACAGAGAAGGAATAGATGCTGTCAAATATTACATGAAAAAGATTCCGTCATTGGCTAGAATGCAACATTGTCCTCCAATCGCTTTTGTTGATATCATACTGGAAACTATTCTGACTCACAGCACATTCCAATTTTCCAACGAATTCTTCCACCAAATGACGGGGACATCTATGGGCACACGGATGGCGCCACCCTATGCCAACCTATTTATGGGGCGTTTAGACTCTAAAATTATGGAACAATATCCTCTATCCATATCATTTTATAAGAGATTTATTGATGATATATTCTTCATATTTCTTGGATCAATCGATGAATTAGAAAAATTCTTCTCATTCATAAACAACCTGCACCCAACTATTAAGTTTACTTTTAATCACTCGAATTCTTCAATCAATTTTATGGATATCAAAATATATAAAGATAGAAATGGCGAAATCCAAACCACTATAGTGGTTTGGATTTCGCCATAGTGTAGGTTTTACCTACAGTGTAGGTTAAACCTATAGTGTAGGTTTTCTATATATATATATATAGAAAACCTACAGATACTATGTCCTCTTGCATTATGAGTCAAATCACTCTCATCATCTAAAACACAGTATAATTTAGAGCCAAGCTTTAAAATACAACAAAATTATATCAAATAAAGAAAGCTTAATCAAAGAGTTGGAGACACTAACTAGGACCTTAGTACTCAGAGGTTACCCACTGCATACCATCAATAAGTATATCAACAAAGCATTACGTTGACACAACATGACCTTATTAACAATACCAGAACACATAAGAAAGACAAAATATTATCGTCGATTACAATGCACACAAACATAGGTAAAGCTATAAACCAAATCATAAGGAAACATTGGGACATAATTAAACAGGATTCCCACTTAAGAAATATTTGGCCATCCCCACCAATAACAACGTATCGGAAAACGAAATCGATCAAAGACTCTTTAGTGCATACGGCACATACGGTCCGGACGGACCGAAATAACATGACCATAATCACTTAGAATAGAAGCATTTATTTTTTGTTAGAAAGGGACAAGAGCTTGTTAGAAAGGGACAAGAGCTAATGAGTAGTTGTTTGGAAGTATACAGAACATCAAGAAAGATTACACTAATTGTCTTGTGAATCTATTAGGACATAGCTTGTATCGAAACACATCTCCAGCAAGCTGACGAATTTTCAAGCTCCATACCAATCAACCACATTAACTTGGAGCGTCACCGCTTACACACACAAATGAACGGAGATTGCTTCTATCCAATGCACTCATGGCCTTTACCAACACAATTTATTTTCTGGAATCACGAAGTCACGGATTTGCAGACCTTCAAACTGATGCTTTTTTTCTTAGGTAATGGGTGTCCACCTTTTCTTATCTTCTCTTTTATGATACTGGGATTCAGAAGAAACGTTATAAAATTCAATAAGCGTATGTGCCAACTGAAATGGCTTACACAAAATTTGGAAACCCATAGACATCGCTGGTTTTACTTTGACATACATTATAACAAGTTAAAATATCTAAACCTCCAACCTTATCCATAAAAAAAACTTTTTATTTTCTATTTTCTATTTTTTATTGTTAAACCCGATTATTTAATAAAATTGTTCGTTGAAGAGATATACTTATGATTTAAATTCAGTAAGAGTATGTAGTCAAACGTAATTTATAATTGAATATATAACTCAAATATGTAGAATTTGATCTAATCAACTTGCATATGACAGCGGTCCTCGCAACCTAGTGAAAAGTTATAAGTAATAAGCAATCAAGCGATCAAGGTTCATTTTGTTCATTTTTTCATTATAGTTGGATTTTAACTCTCGCCGGGGGGAGGGGGTACCTTATATGGGCTTAGAAACTTTTTCATCTGCGTGTGTCTTGATTTTTTTCATCTACGTGAGTCTCTAATTGACTCTGGACATCTGTCCGTTATTATTTTTACTACTCCTAATCATGAGGCTTTTGCTATTTCTTCCCTGAGGCATTCACTGCTCGGTCTTGACCAATGTATGCAAATACATATTAAATTATATTGTGTGAATCATTTTGAAACTATTGACACATGCCACATAACAGTGTGTAATAAGTAAACGTAACGCAACAACTAAACCCTATTTACTGTGTAATATTTAAGTTTTCGCAGTCTACAGATGTATTGAGGTAATCGTATACTCTAAAGTGGCAATGTTAATTACAGGACTGTTTATAGGCATATTTAATTACCATGTGCTTAACATGATGAAAACAGCTGTATTTTAAGTGTACATTTTGTATATTTTAAGTACTCTTTTCTGTGATGTGTTGCCTTCAAATTTCGGCAATGGAAGTAACACATCATTTTAATCAAAGGTGTTCGAAGACTCAACACACTATTTGCAACTTGGTGCTGCTAAGTATTTTAAGGAGCACCAAAATTTTAAGAAAGATGCTTTTATACGCATCTTAATCAGCATAAAGTTCTCTGCCATAATCAATCACAAAAATGTGCAGTATCTCTGTAATTAACTATGAGCAATTGCTAAGATTAATCTCATAAAAAGTATATTACTCATTCAAAAATTTTAATTGTTCATTGTTCATAAAGAATACATTCTGCTCAAACCTCGATTTCAACTTCATTAAAGGATTTTTATTTTAAATCCTTTTTTATTAAGAGTAATAAAACTAAAAATCAAACCCTTTAATAAAATGCAAGTTTTGATAAAATCAATATGACAGCAAGTATGGCGCATTTAACCTTTTTAATAACTCTATTAGGTCGTAAGTATATCTCAGATAATTCCTTTCATTATTATGAACTACTTGAATTAAATTGTTTTGCGAATTTGTAATGAATGATGAGCAAGATTTAATTAACAAAACGGTAAAAAAATTTAAAAATTGATTTTAACGCAGTTAATAGAAATGCACAAAATGTTGTTCAACTTGTGTTTGTTTTAAAATCTTCATGTATGAACCGTATTGACCGTATTGTTTTGCTTTTTCCACATCCCGAGGTTACCTTGAAAATGCAACTTTACAATGTTTACTAATCATCTGATTTGCTGTACCCCCATTTACTGGGCTCGACTCATAACAAATTAAATTAAAAACTACAAAAAAAGATGGCTGATATATGAGCACAAAACATGGTGACTTATTTGTGATAACAAGTATTTCAAACTTTTAGAAAATGTCTTTTATTCACGCTGTCCTGTGACTCACTCTTCCTCTCCTCTACTTAATTGCCACAGTGCCTTGTGGGACTTGGTACCATTTAAACTTAGAACGTTTGGTTTTAATATAATTTATAGCAATGTTTTAAAAACCTTGTAGTTGGATTACTTGCCAAGCGTTGATACATTTTTTTTTTTTTCTGTCAGCATTCTTGATTCAAGTGATGTTTTTTTTATAATTTGTATAAATGTTTTCAAACATTTTATGTGCTTTGTTTCCTTTTAAACTTTGTTGCAATTTAAGATTATTCAACAATTAAAGACAGGGATGTTAAAGTTTATCACAGGAACTTTCTTTCTTAGAAAAAAAGAACTTTTAAACCATTGAGGTAACGTCACGTTAATGCTAAAGGCCTTTTTAAATTGAGAATATTCGTTATTCAATAAGATTACTCATAAAAACGTGTATTTGTAAGATAATAACACAAGTAACAAGTTGCATTATGGAAATGGAAGTCACTTTTGAAGTAAATATAGAGGAAAGAAGTAGTTAAAAAGAAAAAAGCTGGCTGCTTTAAAATGGGGATGTAAATAGTTTTCACAAATTGTGGCATTTATACAGTTCAGTGAAAAGGGATATATGGTTTTTATACCATTAGTGATAATATTAATGATTATGGGTGTACACATGTTTTCAGCGTAGATATAGAGCGGGCATGGTTAGCGTCATTATTTGTATTCATACTTTTATTGTTTTTAGGTATAGTCTTTTATTATAGTATTTAAAAAGCTGAATTAGTTTTTTTTTGGCTAAACTTTTGGCTTTACCCACATTTTGTTGTTGAATTTGATTGTGGATCACGTAATCAATAACTTAAATGTCTGCTAGTATGTAATGCTGCTGGAGTAAAGGAGCTAGTAAAGCATTTGCCTAATAGGTGATAAAACGAATCCAAATTGCTCACTTAAATTCTAAGGGATGACAGCCCAACTAAACCAGGTGGGTCATCTCGCAAATTAACTTGCAGCATCTGTTAAATTCTTGATATCTGCTTTAAAAAACTCCAAAAATGATCAACATCAGCACTAAAAGATTGCAAGAAGCCCCTTTAAATACCTTTCATTCTAATTCCTTTAGTTTCAAACAGTTCTATTGTCATTGAAATCCCATTTCAGATAAACTCATTTCTAAAACTAATATTTTTTAAAAAATACTCCTTTGTTACGTATCCAAAACAAATTTTAGAAACGAACTATAGGATTTAAAGATGAAATACCAATATTTATTGTTTAACCGTTTTTTAAACCCAACAACTTTCAGTTATGTATATAGTTTTTATCCTATAATAAGCAATCTGAAATTAATTTATCTAGAGAGATATAAACATCATATGACTATATATACTGCTTATTCAAAATGGCAATGATGAACGAAAAATGGGACGTTATGATAACCTATAATTGGGAAACAGGTAAAAGTTACGCAGATGATTTGTACAAGGCTCTGACTGCTAGAGGCTATGCTGTTTGGATGGATGAAAATAATATTCAGGGTAACATAGGATTGGAAATAGCAAAAGCTATTGCGAACTCCGAACTTATTTTATTCCTGATTTCAGAAAAGTATGAGAAGTCACCTTATTGTAAAATGGAATACAGACTTGCTCATACCGGCAAGAAAAAAATCTTGCCCATACAGGTGGAAAACTACTACCCTGCCGAATGTTCCGAATTGCGTTTATACATAGTAGGGGAAATATGTTATAAATTGTTTGAAGATAAAGAAAAAAACATGACGAAAATAATGATGGCAATAGAGCATCGTATTGGAAATGGAACTTTGAAAAATCCTCCGAAAGGTAAGTTTTGTTTGGATCACAGTTTAAAGAAGTTAGAACAGTTTCTGAAAAAGCAATTTGTGTATTTTTAGTTTATGTCGAGTTAATGTTGTTTTTTATAAACTAGCATATGGAGTTTCAATGCGATAGGAGGATAACTTGTAAATTATCTACCCATTCGAAAAATAGATTGGAATTGGGTATGGCAATTTTCATTTTTCGAAACTCACTTTTGTGTAAACCAACCGCATTAAGAGTTTTTATTGTTCAACTGTGTACCTGTCTCCACAACACAAAAGCTAGTTAATATTACCTGTATTATATTTAACTTCTCAATTTCAAACATACATGGCTGAACACCAAGATAAGTTTCCATACACTCAGAAAGTGATGCTTTGACAGCTCCTGAGTAAGGGCATTAACTAAAACTAAATTGAAATTTATAAAATAGTAACTACTAGTGGATTGAAATGATGTCATGGGTGACTCAAAAATATCCAGCTGGTTTACAAGATGTCAAATGTAGATAATAATTTAATATGCTCCTTTTTATTGAACTTTATAAACACAAATATTTAAGGTTGGAAATTTCTTTAAGATTACAGTAACTGTGTACCTGTAATCTTAAAGAAGGTTCTTAAAATTTCCAACCTTAAATATTTGTGTTTGTAAAGTTCAATAAAAAGGAGAATATTAAATTATTATCTACATTTGACATCTTATAAATCAGCTGAATATTTCAGAAACAATTCCAAAAGTGGAATTGCTTCTGAAAAAACAATTTGTTTTTGTAGTCTATGTCGAGTTAATGTTGCTTTTTATTAACTAGCATATAGAGTTTGAATGCAAAAAGGGGATTATTTCAATGATGTTTTTAAATTATCCACCTGCTCAAAAAATAGATAAAAGTTGGCTATAAAAATTTTCATTTTTCAAAGTGCACATTTCTTTAACGCCCACCTCTCTCATTGAACATACAAAAAGTTCTTCTTCATTTGAACATACAAAAAGTTCTTCTTTAAACCCTACAAATTCACGGCAAATTCGTATATTTATGTTGCACCTGATTTTGAAAAGTTTTGGCTAAAGCCTTGTGATTATTTTGAATATTATTAACAGAATTTTTGGTGTTTTGGCCTAAACGTTGAGGGAGACAATAAATCCATCATGATGTTTTTGCATATACACCACCAACAACATTTATGTGAATGACTCGAGAAGTAACTTGCTGTTTTTTTACTAAACTACGTATTTATTCATAATTTATGGAATGAACTAGCTGGCTAGCTCTCTGCTTAAATTTTAGTGTTGTTATCGACTTCGACTAAATTGACTAAAAGTCTACTAGTTGAAAGTCGAAATTAGTCGACTTTGAAAAATCGAATAGTCGATTTAATCGACTTTGGGTTTCCTACTAATCGACTAAAAGTCGATTTAGTCGGGATTTTATCCTAATATCCTTATTTCTATTTTTTCACCTGATTTAATTTTATCAATCTTTAATAATATTATGATGCTGACCAATAAGTAAAGAGATATCTTTATAAGTAGTTTATCTTGTGAAGATAATTTATTTGTAAAGATTGAGCCAAACGTTTGAATATCATTCAAATTGGTTTTTTTAATTTTACCAAAATATCTGAACATTGAACCTAACTTGCTGTATCACATAAACTTAACTCTTAATTACTGTATGTACCACCACTTCATTAATGCTTCCTTTTTCTCATTATAGTAACCAGTTGATGCTTTTCAAAACAAAATGTTAGATAATGTGTTATGGTAGTGTAGGGCGGCGCTAGTTGAGCAATTTTTACTAAATTTAAAAGATCTCTTGAACGATGCGTCGGATTAATATAATTTTTTCACTATTAGAAAGAAAATTTTATCTACTAAAAATTGCTTAAGAAAAAAGAGCGTTTTTAGATTTGTTTGAGAAAATATTCGCTAAAGTTTACCGAGCTGCTCAACCAACCCCACCGGGTTAAGTTGAGCTGCTGTGTAGGGTAAAATAAATATAAAGCTAGAAAGTTATAACTTTTTTCTTAACTTTTGATATATACATATTATTTACTAAGTAATATTTAAGTTATAATAAAATTTAAAAGAAGCAAAAATTTTATAGTTTCAAATCGCATACTTTTCAAAAAAAGGCTTTCAGATATTATTTTAAATTGCTAAGAGTATTTAATAATGATTAATTTAAAAATGTTTATGGACTTTAAAATGTTTTCCCAGCGAAATTTGTTTCTCCATATCCCATAATGCCGTTTTATTAGTTAATTTTATTAATTAATTTTTTTCAAACCTGCTCAACTTACCCCGACTAGACTAGGTGACACAAAAGTGAGGTTATAAAAAGAGCTATAATACTTTGGGAAAAATGGCTAAGTATAATCGAAAGTCAAGTAAATGGGTAAAACATAAACGCTTAAGTGATGTCAGATAACTGTTTTTTTTAGAATGTAAGAGAAAAATAGCAAAAAAAATTTTTTTTTTTGGTCCGAAATCGAAAAAGTGCCCGTGCATCTCACTTGACCGCGGTCCAACAACCATTTGATGCGCATTGTATTACCATTATATATAAATACCTTTCATCCATTAGATGTTTTGTCATTTGATGCGTAGTTTTTGAGATATTTTAGTTGCCCAATTTGCTCCTATGCTCAACTAGCCTCGCCCTACCCTACTCAGTTAAGGATGTAAAAATATTTTATAAATCTGCCACCACAAAAAAAGGTTAGCTTCCTATCTGCCCCCACCTATCTACGCCACTGTTTTTTATTTTTTGTTATAATTTTTTAAATTTTGTTATTATTAATTAAATTTTTTGTTAATTTTTTCCTTTAATTGTTATAAAACAGAGATATAAAATGCCCATCCTTGATTTTTTTCTTTTCTTTGTGATTGTTATTTCCGTTTTATTTATTTTAATTATTCAAATAAACAAACTGTCAAGCAACATTTAAGTATATGACTATAATAAAATTTTTTATTCAAATATTTCGACTAAATCGACTTTTAGTCGACTTAGTCGATTTTAAAAATGTATTAGTCGATTTTAAAAATGTATTAGTCGACTTTGAAATATACATTAATCGATTTAATCGACAGTCGAATAATTTTAAAGTCGTAATAACACTATTAAATTTACTAATAAGGAAAACCATTTACTTTATAACTTATTTTGGAATAAGAAATAAATTTCATATAGGAGATCAGAAAATACTAAATTTAAGAATTTGTCTTACCTCCAAATGGTGTAAAGGGTTCCAAGGAAGTTGAGGTGACATCTTTTTAAATTGAATTTTCTTTTTTTAGAAACACATACACACACGCACGAACACAAACACACACACACACACACACACACACACACACACACACACACACACACACACACACACACACACACACACACACACACACACACACACAAGAAAACATAATAATACGACTTCTCTAAATACAAATATATATTTATTATCAGAAATTTTTGATGGATTATGGTTGCCAGTATCATCAGCTTGTAAAATTATTTTTAATTGTTGTTAGTTGAAAAAATTAAATATTGATGTTAAACAACAATTAAGTAACGAAAATAATTTTAAGAGCTGATGATGCTCATAACCATAATCTAGGAAAAATTACTTATAATAGATTCTTATTTATAATTAGAGAATTTGTATTATTTGATGCTTTCTTATCTATATAATATACACTCTTATACAAGATGTCAACATTCAAGTCATATATATATATATATATATATATATATATATATATATATATATATATATATATATATATATATATATATATATATATATATATATTTACTTTTTACAAGTTATCTCTTGATTTAGGTATTCCCGACTTATTAAAAAGAATACTGGTAGAAGATCTTTCATTGGATTGGAAAAAATTTGCGCGTTGCACAAGTTTTAGTAATGTTGACCCTATCATTGATTTGCTTGAAAATGGTTTGAAAGATGTGAAAAGTAAAATGAGCTGCTTTCTGGATAATCTATACCAAGTTCATCCATATGACTATATGAAATTAATTGAAAAGTCTGTGAGAGATTTGGAAAGAAATGATGTCATTCATAAATTAGGTCTTGGTAAGGTATCAATTTTTCAGTTTTCGTGTATGTATTTTCATTGGAATGCTTATTTCCTTTTCCAAAAAAATCGAATTTGCATTAAAGATCTAAATCAAGTATTGAAAAAAATCATTGTCTTGTTTGTCAAAAATATGCGCTAAAATAATGTTCAATTCAACTCCTTTTAAAATGATGAACTAAAAGCTTCTTTTCAAGCTATATCTAAATTGTAGAGGAACATTTATCTTCAAAAAAATATATCAAGAAAATTACTTAAAATAATTCTTAGTTATCGATATTGTAAAAGCTGGGAAAGCATAGATTTTTCTCCCCTTCCACCTTTTCCTCATTTTCTCCATTTCCATTTCCCTTTCTTCTTGATGCTCCCCCCCCCCCCCCGCCCCACCTCCTTCTCCCAAACAACTATAAAGTTATTTAAAAGTTGCATAGTTAACTTTTATTTGTATTGTAAGCCTCAGTAGAATGCAAGTCAGAACTTTATGTCACTTCTACTTTTACTGCTTTTAGGTGTTGGACTTCAATTCAAACGATAAGCCTTTACTTCGATTTTCTAAATTAATCGTTACGGTATCCACGTTGGAAAATTTAACGTTAATTACATAGTTAGCTTTTAACTTTGTAACTTGGATTATTTTACTGTAACAAAATCAAAAATAAAATTTAGAAATTTTATAAAATGAAAGTTCTCTAACTCTTGGGAAGTCAAAAATATAAACAGGTTAGTTACGAATTAATAAGAAGGAAATAATGCGATATAAAAAATTATAAGCATTTTTTTTATAATTAACATCAAGATATTCAGCTTTCAAAAGAATTCCACGACCGATGAAAACATTCTTTTCACGTGATGGTGAACCGCTTCAAATTCATAAATACGTTTTCGAAAAAATGCAAAAGGTCTTAACTGGAATGTATGGAATAAGAAAAACCTTGCTCACTAGAAAATATGCAGCAAGTTACAACAAGTACTTTGAAATACATAACTACATAACTATTTAAATCATTTTCAATCTCAATGGAATTACCGAAGGAAGGTATTCTCACCGAAGTGGGAACGAAGTCTGCAGTGACATCAATCGACTTAGTTTTAGAAAAAATAAAAAGCTCTCATGACAATCAGTAGAAATTTTAAACCATTTATTGTATTGCGACTGGCCAACACATTTTAAAGCAATTAATTCACAACATTTCAAAATAGCTGAATATAAAGAAAAAATTTTTAATAAGCAAAACCAAGTTTTTGATAAATTGCTTGAAAATGTTTATTAGTTATTCGTAGCTTGATCGCTTCGACAATGATAGTGACAGGTTTGAAATGCACAAAATGACACAGCGTGTAAATATCATCAAAAACGTAGAAAAATAGCTGAAATATGCAACAAAACATGGTAAATTTTTAAAAATTACTGTTAAAAGACGGAAAAGAACACATTGATGTTAGGAAGCATTTCTATAACCATTTTCTCCACATGTTTCGTACTAAAAAACCAAAAATTTGCACTGCGTTACATCAACAGAGTGAGAGAATCTAGTGTTTCATACCAAAAGAGGTTTTTTTCAAGAAGCAATACACTTGCTTGATGTTAAATCTTATGAAACTGAGAATTTTCGTAACTTTAGATGCAAAACATAATTAAGCTTACTGTTTGAATGAAATGGAAAAAATTAAAAAGATTAAGAAATTTTAATACTAAGTTGAAAAAATGCGAAATTTTTTTTTTGGAATCAATTATTCGTGAACATTGGTTACAATACACAATTTAGCAATCTGTTCGATGAGTATGGAAAAATATAATGAAGCTTAAGTTTATTATCAAGTTGAGAAAATGCGAGCTGGTATTTTAGTAAATTAAAAAAAAAAAAAGAAGATATTTCAGTAAAATCATTTGGTAGTTTTACTTAAAGCAATTGGTAAAACTACAATTGAAAGCCATAATCAATTCAGAATTAATTTCAAAAATGCTGTGTATGTTATGTATCGTCGTTGTCACAAGCAAAACGCGTAAGTCCAAAAAAATAAGTTTTACTGGACATACAAAAAACTGTTTATTTTGTCAATATCATTTAATCAGCTATAAATCTTTGTGAATTCAATTATCTTGTAACAATATTTGAAATATAATTAAGCAATTTTTTTTTTAAATTTTGAAGTTATTTTTAAATTTTGGGCTGAAGTGATTTGCCTCAATGAACTTTGAAATTTTTTGACTTAAGTGATTTGCTTGCAACGACGACGATATGTTCCTTCCCCTGACTTTTCTGAACCAATCGGCCTCCAGGATTTCTTACGGTTTGCACAATTATTAGGCCTGAGTTTTTAGTTAACCGCGTATAAACCTACGATGGGAATAATCTATTTTTTTCAGCCCATAAAACTATCAGCAAATTAGAAAAGTAAACATGAAAGAACATTTTTTTATGTCAATGTATGCTTCATGCGTTCTATCATTCCTGTATTTTTTGGAACGTTGTGTAATGCATACTCTTTAAACTAGATGGGTATAAGAATTTTATTATTTGATTAATTAACGGATGTTGCTTAATATGCGCTTGTGAAAAGCATGATTAAGATATTTTCGGGATTAATCTAAATTTAAAGATTTCGCATGAATAATATAATTCTTCTATTTTTCCTATTACTTTAATTATCCTTTAATAAGATGGAATCAATCTTTGATTTTTAATTCCTTGATATTTTAGTGTAAAGTTTTTTTCTTTAAGCTAAAAAAACAGAGTGTAAAAAAAAATGTTAATTTATTATAATTACTATCATAAATCCCAGTGTATTCACTCATTGTTGTGCAGGATCTTGGAACTTCTGATCAAGTTTAAGTTTTTGAAAGAATCTTGTATTCATAGACACAGCCACTTGTTGACAAAGCTTCTGTGAATGTTTCCATGGTTTCCCAGCACAATCTTTGCTGATTGAGACCACCATCTGTGAACAAATGATTATCTTTAGAAAAAACAAAGTTATGAAAAAAAGTGCTGAAACTTCACATCTAGGATCAATATAGCTTCATGATAGATCAGAAAATGTTCTAAAATGATCTTTGAGTGACAATCTAATGCCGCTCTATGCTAGCAATTTGTTTGGAGTACACTTGGAAGGAATATCTTTCAAAAATATTCCTTCCAAGTGTACTCCAAACGGTTTTCTTGCAGTTTTCTTGCAGTTTTCTTGCAGTTTTGTACAAATCAAAGTTGTATTTTTTCTAAGAAGCAAAAACATTTTGGCATGAATAGGAGAGAAAAGAAATGCAAAAAGTGATTAAGGGGTTTGCTGTAATCGATGCTGACTTATCCTCCTGACATGAGTAATTTGAAAGCAGATTTAGAACATAAAAAAAGGAAATTCTTAGCTCATGAACTTACTTCTCATTAAATACCATATTATTGATAACTTATCTTTTTTCCTTAATGTTCATTTGCATGAATCATCTATGTATATAAGAGTATTTATGTAAATAGTACAAACATCATTTCTTTTTAATATATCTTAGCATTTTTTTTATTTTAGCTACAATTACTATATAAGAAGCAATTTCTCAAAACTGGTTATTGAAGCCTGCTTTAATATTTCACATTTTTTGATCTAATTTTTTTTTTACAGAGGTTTGTTTTGTTAGACTGATTTTAAATGATGTTGCAAAAAAGTTTGCACAGTTATGAAAACATAATCATGATGTTGGATATAAAAGAAGTATCAAAAACTATAAATAAACATATTAGCATTCCATAACTAATGTGATACATAACAAATTTTTTTGGGTGATTTGCACAATAACACCATTACCATGGTTTTTGAAATTAAGTGAGCATAAGAGTACCCTGTAAAGTGAAATATATTTCTTTTTATGGTTTTTATCTCAAATTTAGATTCTAATGAAAAAGTTAAAAATATTTTGGTTGAGCGAGTATCACCTGGTTGGAAGAGGTTTGCTCATATTACTTTTATAAATGGATTTTACAACATTGTAGAACAAATTGATAAAGAAAATGACAATGATCAAATTAAATTGGAGTTATTCTTGCAGAAGCTTTTTGTAATCAATCAATCGAACTATAATGAAGTGATTGCTAATTCTCTTTATACCTTGGGAAGGTATGACATTTTGTGGGATGTTGCACTGTATGGTAAGAGCCTAATTTTCTTTTAGAATAAAAATAATTATAAAACATAGTCTACTCATTTTAAATTTTCAGTAAATTTGTTTTAAAGTTTTGGCAGTTAAGTTTTTTAACTATATGTTGAATTTAATTAATTTTTTGTTCTGTGTTGTTAGAAAACTAAAGAATGCATCAAAAGTTAACACATAGCTAACTTAACAGTTAAACAGGAAAACAATTAGGTTATCTTTGCTTTTGAAAGTATTATGCCAGTGTATTCTTTACAGAAGATGACTTTCTGAATGATGTTGAAGTGTGAACTCATGAGAGAAGTGTGGCCATTAATAGGAAACTTTTGTTGCATAGTTTTTTTGCAGGAAATAAAATTTACAAAACCATTTGATTAACTGCTGATTCCATTGAGCCTGATTGGCTGGTATTGTAATAGAATAAAAGCACTTCTGTTAATCCAGTGCCTCATTACTTGTTGACCTGTACATATTACTTAGATGGATTAGAGGTTTTTGTTCACTCAAAGATAAAACTGGTCATTTGTTTGATGCTTGAAGTAGCAGATATTATTTTCAAAAAAATTATGTTACTTGGCATAACTGTAACCTCGACTTGATTATCAGTAAGAACCTCTTCTTCAAACCTTAAATTTGTGTTCAATTTAAAATCATCAAAAATATTCTTATTTCAAAACTTACTTTAATTCACTCTTTATAACATTATCAACAAGATGAAATTTTATTTTAAAATCAAAGATGGTTTGTCTGGGTTTAATCTATTTTTTGGTTGTTTATCTTTCATTTAGAAAATTTTGAGAAAGTTCAGACAATTTTGATTGAAGATGTTTCAGCTGATTGGATAAGATTAGCTCATGGAACCTGTTTAAATGACATTGATGCTATTGTTGAACAAATTGAGCAGGATTATGAGGATGATAAAGCAAAAATGGCATCATTGCTTAAGAAGATCTTTGAAATGGAACCATTGCAATACAAAAAGATTATTGGAAATTGTCTGAGTAGCATAGGAAAGTTCGATATTTTATTTGGTGTTGCATTAGATAGTAAGGGTGTTATATTGTGTTTTTTATAATGTTTGTTAAGGTTTGTGGCTTTCTGTGCTGTTTTATAAAAATTTTGTGTTTGATTCAATTTTTATTGGAATGATATTAAAAAGTTTGATTGTTCTAATTTTCAGTTTAATTACTTTTTAGTTAACTTACTTTTATGTTATTAAGTGTAATAACCATTAACGTTTACATAAAACTATTAAAATGACAATAAATGTATATGTAATGTAAATTAATATAATGAATTAAACAAGTATAATTAAATTTTTTCTAAAGAATGATATCAAATACATACATATATTATATTTGTGGAATTGAATGTGGTTTTTGTTTAACTATAGGGTTAAAAAGTTTAAAATTGACTGAGGTTTAAAAATTTTAAGTTCAATAGAATCATGAAACTGCAAATTTACTGTTTTGCAGTACTGCAAATTTCATCAAAAAAAAAAAGAAAAAAACTAACACTTGGAAAGGGTTTTTATTTAATAGATTTCTTGATGTTAAAATTAAATGATGTTTATTTTAAAGTAAATTTAAAGTTTGAATAAATATTCCATAAAGTGTAAAAATTTTCTTGAAAATTTATTTTTATGTTCTTAAGTTTTAAACAGACAGTAGTCTTTCTTTCACATGTTAATTATTCACTGTAAGACAAACTTTTTAATTCTGTAGTTGCTAACTCATTCTAAATTTAGTTCAAAGGAAAGTAGGATTTTTACTACTTGCAATTAATGAACTTTTTGTCCCAAGGAGTAAATACTTGGAATGAAATATTCATTAAATGTTGTCACCATCTTGACTTGTTTGGGAAGAATAAAGAACTTCCTGCAAGTTGAAATCAAAATGAATTCAAAGTATTAAGAAAAATACCTATTTTCTAGTGAGCTAGGTTTTTCCTATTATGACAGTATGCAGTTGTTCAAAAATATAAAGATCATCTTCTTGAAAGATTTTTGAATTGTGCTGGAAGTCTTTTCTGCAACTTGTATTTGTCTTGAAAAACAAAACACTTCTTTTTCAGAATATTGATATAACTTTTCTTTTTAAAATAAAGAAAGTGTTGCATAATTTGCATGTTTTTTTTTCTTTTAATACTCAGTATTTGAAATTCCAAACAAAATAAAAAGTTTCTCAAAGATGTGCACTATGAACAGAAGAATTAAGAGATTTTTCATAAAAAAACTATGAAAATATATTGCTTTAGAAATCTTTGTAAATTCAAAAATTATTTATTTTTTTTTACTCTAAAATCTTTTCATAGCATCATAGACTGTTAAAAAAGAAAGATTTATTTTTGCATAATGGTAATGCAGCAGGTTGAATTATTAAAAAGCTCTCTTTCTTTTTAGGGAATTTTGAAACAGTTTGTGGTATACTGGTTGAAACTATGTCACCTAACTGGAAGAGATTGGCAAATTACACTTGCTTACATGATATTGACAGTATTGTAGAACAGATTGACCAGGGTTACAGCAATGATAAATTAAAAATGGATGCATTCCTTAAAAGGCTTTACAAAAGTGAACCTTTAGCATATAAAAAATTGATTGCAAATTTTCTCAATGGTGCAAGTAGATATGATGTTTTATTCACACTGGGTTTAGTTGGTGAGAATCTGTTAGTTATGTTTATTTTAGCTATTCTTCAGTATTATTCATGAAATACTTAAATTATTTGATTATGTTGTGTTCTTGACAAAAAACATTTTTATGCTTCTTTTTTTTTTCCCCCATTTTGAAACTCGAATAAATGAGCTGTCAGTTGCCAATACCCACAGTTTTTTAATTTAGACAAAGTTTTAATTTAGACAATACTCGCAGTTTTTTAATTTTCACAAAGTTACCAAAGTTTTAAGTATTATATTTCATTATCATTTTTTCATAATTTTTTTTTTATTTTTTTGATCCTTTTACTCATTTGAATATTTTTAGAAAGTTCTGAATCAATAATAAAGCTATTGCTTGAGCATACATCTGCAGACTGGAAGAAATTTGCTACTTATACCTGCTTATATGAAGTTAACTGTATGATACAGGTTATTGATCTTGAGAATTATAACAATCGAATGAAAATGACAGCAGTCCTTGAAAAGCTTAATGACATTAATCCATTACAGTTTAAGGTATTGATTGAAAATTGTCTGGTTACATTGAGAAGGTTTAGTGTTTTATCTGCATTTGATGAAGATGGCCATTTTGAAGGAGAAACAATAGAAAAAAAAGACGAATCCGTTATAACAAAAGGTAGGTTGTTTTGTTTGTAATGATCTTTTGAACATATTACCTAGTTGGCATTTTGTTGTTTTCATTTTTGATTTCATTGAAAACATTGCAGAAGTTAGAGGAACTTTACATGCGTTTATACTCAAGTTTTGAATACATTGGCACTGCATTATTGCCAAGACTGAAAGTGTTTATTTTAAATTTAAATGGCTTTTTCTTAGAAAATGATGTCTATTTATTTATAGATGTAATCACCATAAAGTTAGAACTTAACTAGAAATATATATCCACAAGATATTGTGGGGTTGCTCCTCTGTTTCTCCTAATAATTCACTACTGGTGCCAACATCAGCAATTCTGCCTTAAGTCCTTCAAACTTTTCTCTAATGTTAATAAAGCTTGCCTTCTCTTCTCAATATCTCCCCTTGGTTTTAAATTCATCAGAATTCTTAGTATTTTTTTTTACTTTCTAATAAAGCTTTTTACTTATTTTGATTTGTCAGCCCCTTGATAGAAATCTTTGTGTTAACACTTGAAAAAGCAATATAATCAAATAGATCCTAATAAAAGATAAACCAATTAAATTATATCTGTTTTAAACTAAAATAAATTTATTAGGTAAATTGCAAAATATATAAAGCAATTTATTTGCATTTCGCTTTTTCAAGAGAAATGAAATAAATGTTATGTTAACCTTAATTTTAGGAGAACTCTTGCATGAGATCATTATAGGAAAAAGAATTACATAGAGAAATCCTTTAAGGATTTTGAGTAAAAAATAACAGAAAAGAGTTCATCCCATACAACTCAGATCTATGCATTCTGACTGCTATCATTAAACTACCACTCATTTTATGCATAAATAATGGCTTCATCATGTATGATCTCTTCAAAGTTGGTTCCTTTCTTTTTTAGAAGCACAACACTTGTTCTAAAATTAAGAGCTACAAAATTTGCTGGTGAACTAAAATAATTATTCTCAATATTTACAACTCCACATAGAATTACCATGTAGTTTTGCCCTTTTCTGATTAAAAAAATTTTTTTTTTTTTGACATTTAAGATAATTTAAATTTAAAAATACCGCAGTTGCTCTATTTAATTTTTAAAATTTTTTACCTTAGTTTCAGAGCATGAAAAAGATGAAGTTTTGATTGAGCGACTATCACCTGACTGGAGAAGATTTGCTTTTAACACTTACTTAAGTAACGTTTACAGTATTGTAGAACAAATTGACAAAGAGAATGAAAGCAATAAGTTAAAAATGGTTGCATTTCTCCAAAAGCTACGTGAAATCAATCCATCAGGCTATAAAGAAGTGATAGCAAACTCACTCTATAATTTAAGAAGATTTGATATTTTATTAGAAGTAGAAATGGATGGTATGTTATCAATTTTATGTCTGCACAATAAGTAGTTAAGTTTATGTCTATTTATTAGGTGGTAAATTAATTTTATGTAGTAAAATATCTTGACTTATTAAATTTGTTGTTTAAATGATTTGGTGACAAATATACTATATACTGTGAAACTTCTTTGGTGACATCATAATCAAAAAGTCTTATCTAGTTTGAACCATCTTAAAGCTTGTAATTTATTTAAACTTGTTTAATATACCAAACTAAGATTCTCAACTTTTAGCTCCTGATAAAGCTTATTCAATTGGAAGTGACACTAAGCATTTATATTTCTTTCATATTTCTTGCCTATTACAGCATCTTTAACTGCTTCAGTTTAGCAATAGTTTGCTTTGCTTTATATGTCTTCTTGAAACATACTCAGTGCACAATGGAGTGTTTTAGAATACTAGTTTTGATTTGATATTTAAATTTTTAAATAATTTAAAGTCTAAAATAGCAGGCTTATAATTTGAAATTTATAATTGCATTTTTATTTGTTTCATTTTATTATTGATTTTATATTTTGTTTTTTTTTCTTTGCTTTTTTTTAGAAAATTTTAAAAAATTTTGTACCATTGTGATTGAAAAAGTATCAACTGATTGGAAGAGATTTGCTCGTGAGACTAATCTAGTAGACATTGATTCTATAGTTGAACATATTGATGTAGAAAATGAGGATGATCAATCAAAGATGTCATCATTCCTTGAAAAGCTCTTTGAAACATGTCCATGTGAATATAAAGTGATTATTTCCAACACTCTTACTGCTTTAGGAAGATTGGATGTTTTGTTTGGCATAACTTTGAGCAGTAAATAAATTTCAGCATTTTCAGAAACTCAACATTTGAACCAAATGTTAATATTGAAGGTGATGTTTACTTCATAGTGTATTAGAATATTATTGAAGTAAAAGATTTGTTCTCTGTTTAGAAAATTACAAAACACTTCAAAGGGTCCTGATTGAAAAAGTATCACCTGACTGGAGAAGATTTGCGCGGCATACTTGTGTACAGGACATAGACAGTATTTTAGAACATATTGACAATGATAACCAAGATGACCAGTCAAAAATGGCCTCATTTCTTGAGAGACTGTATGAGATCAGACCTATTGATTATAAAGATTTAATTGAAATGTCTCTCAATACTACTAACCGCTTTGATGTTTGTCTTGGAGTTGCATTGGATGGTAAAGAACTGTAGTTTTGTAGAATATTCTTTTAATATTGTGTTATTGTCATACTAAAAGGTGTAATGATCATTACTTGATTGTTACAATCATCATTTTTAGTGTAAGTTTTTCAAGCTTCTTCTTCATCTTAGGATTTGAAAATCACTTTTTCTTTTATTTTATTACGAAAACCAAATTTTTTAAAAACATATTCTTGACTTGAATTTAACAATATCTATTGCCAAATCCTAATAAATAAATAATAAAAAAAAAAAAAAAAAAATAGAGTTGAAGGTTTTTATTTCAGAATGTTTGATTTTTGGGCACTCATTTTTTGACATACAGTAAGATACTGAGGTCTTGATGAATAACATTTCTTAATCGTTATTCTTCAAACAAAAATTTATTACTATTTAAAGCAGGTAAAACAATTCATTTTAACTAAAAATTAAAACAATTCAATTAAAAATTTTAATATCCTTTTAAATATTATTTTCGTTTTTATTTTTTAATTTCTTTTTTTTTTATTATTTGTTTTAATGACTCAGTTTTTTTTTTTCTAGAACATTTTGAGAGTGTTGAGAAAATTTTACTTGAGCATTTATCTTCTGACTGGAAAAAGTTTGCATATCTCACTTGTTTGTATGAAGTTGATTATATCATAGAACACATTGATCATGATTATGATAATGATCAATTAAAGTTAATGGCTTTTTTAAAAAAGCTATTTGAACATGAACCTTTACGTTATCAGGAGATCATAAAATACTCATTGATAGCTTCAAAAAGATACAGTGTTTTATATTTATTTGAGGACCAGAATGCTAAAGAAGAAGAAATATCTTTATTTCAGACTAAAGGTATTTTTAAAAAGTAACTGTTTCAATTTTTGGAAATAATGACCTTTAGAAATCTATTAATCAAATTGATAAAATACAAACTGATATTTTAGGAATCAATCATCCATCAGTAATGAATGCAAAAAGTAATATAGCAGACTCTTTTAAAGAAATGGGAAAATATGATGAAGCTTTAAAAGTTTATTATCAAGTTGATAAAATACAATCTGATATCTTAGGAATCAATCATCCATCAACATTGCATACAAAAAATAATATAGCAAGCTGTTTCAAAGGAATGAGGAAATATAACGAAGCTTTGGAAATTTATAATCAAGTTGAAAAATTACGAGCTGACATTTTAGGAATCAATCATCCATCAACATTGGTTACAAAACTTTGTATAGCAGACTGTTTGGATAGTATGGGAAAATGTAACGAAGCTTTAGAAATTTATTATCAAGTTAATAAAATACAATCTGATATCTTAGGAATCAACCATCCATCAACATTGCATACAAAAAGTAATATAGCAAGCTGTTTCAAAGAAATGGGGAAATATAACGAAGGTTTGGAAATTTATAATCAATTTGATAAAATACAATCTGATATCTTAGGAATTAATCATCCATCAACATTGGCTAATAAAAATAATTTAGCTATTTGTTTGGACGAAATGAAGCAGGAAGAAAATGAAAGCTTATCTTGTAAATAATTTTAGGTTTCATAAAGTTAATTTTTTACTTGCAAGACAACATTTCTAGTTTGTTTTCTTAAAGTGTTATTTTGCACACGATAAATGCTCTGTTTGTAAGTCAGTAAAGTTGTTCTGATATTTTCTTTCTACTGAAAGTCAGTAAAGTTGTTCTGATATTTTCTTACTCACCACAAATTTAGCCTTTTAAAGGTTTTCTTTTATTAGATTGTAATATCTTGGTAGATCTACCTTTAGTAGAATACTTTGTGGACACTTTTTGCTAAGTAATTTACCCTGCTGCATAAGCATCTTTAGCGGGAAGTTTTTTGAAATTATATTTTGATTGAAACTAATTGAAGTTATGTTGCTGACCTTTGTAAATGTATATAAAGCAAACAAATTAGTTTTTTGAGATTGGTTTTTTTTTTTTTTGTGCACTCCTAAAAGACTTTTTTCCACTTGAAATGACCAATCTGATAAGTCAAACAATAGCAATCCATTAGAACTTCTCAAAAACCATTGCATTAGTTTTTTAGATGTGGAAAAGGATTGAAAGTTCAGCATTGCATCCAACTTTGTTTCTCCACGTCCTGTGTGACGAGTTTAACTCTTTTATCTTAAAACCTACTCAACTCTTATGTAGTTTTCTTTATGAAGAAGATGTATCCAGTTCAAATAAAGATTTCTAAAGCAAGAAACAAACGATTTTTCTCCCATCCTCATAAACTTTTTCCATATGTTTTGGTTGGTTCTTAGAACTTTTTTAGTCTGTTTGTGATATTGATTAGGTTAACTTTAATCAAGAAAGAAAACAATTTCTCAGTTTTAAAAATAGAAATTTTTTAAAAAAAACATTTCAAAAAAATAACGTAAGAATGTAAATTATGTATATATTTATGCATACATGTACATATAAATTTATGCATTAATGCATGTATCTATGTATGTAGGCATGTATGTACACAAAGCATGAATGTATGTATGCATGTATAATTTGGAAAATAAATTTTTTTAATCCAATTAAATATTATATTTTCACATTTATTTGCTTTCAGATAAACGCATAACACTCAAAAAATATTATTTTAAAAAGTACAAGAAGATGCAGGAAAATTGGTGTTTAAAACTGAACATTTTTAAAACAGAACGTTTTTAAAACAGAGAAGTTCAATGATATGGGTTTTGAAAAAGAATTTCAAATGAAACCTAAATTGCTCTTGATTTCTGGCATAACTGGTATTGGAAAAACATCTTTTCTTAACATGTGTCTTTTAGATTGGGAAATGAATCTTTATGGAGCAATATAGATTTGGTGTTTTATTTTGAATTCACCCAACTATTTAGCCAATTAAATCATGATACTAGCATTGATGAACAAGTTCAAAAGTTTTATGCTAATATTTCAAAAGACTGGAACAACTTTTCAAACTTTTCAAAGTTGTTTATAATTGATGGGTTGGATGATTTCTCGAAAGTGTCCCCTTTTATAAATGCAGTAGCAGAAGCGTTGAAAAGTCCAAACAACAAATGTATTGTTGCTGGTAAATTTAGAGCTATAAAGTTGCTTAAAGATAAAATCAATGCTATACTTAAACAGGAAAAAAAATCCATGCACATAGCATCATTTCATGTAACAGGTCTTAATGATTATGAGATAAAAAAATATATCGAAAATAACACGATAAATAATTAAAAGGAAATGTTAAACAATTTTATTAGAGCATCTCACTTTGTTAAAGCCTTAACAACGTAGCAACAATGTAGCAATAGTGTAACATTGCTCATTGCTTATGCAGATTAATTTTACAGATAGATTTCGAGTGAATCTGTGGCTATCAGTTGTCTCTAGGCAATCCCATTAGTTGTTCTTGCTTTTGCTCTTTTTTTAATTCTGTGAAAAACAATTGTTTGTTTGAGAACCTTTTTAGTGTGTACTTTCTCATTTTTAACAAGGGTGGATACTCGAAATCTTTATATTGCTTTCACTTACTCTTGTGCTTAAAAGTATTTCAAAGATTGATATAATTGAAGATTAAAAAGACAGTTATGACAGTTTACTTAAAAATAAACTGAAGTTACGTAATCTTAGGATTTCATTACATAGCAATAACAGAAGAGTGTTATTTCCATTAGGGTGGTGCTCAAAAAACTTTTTCAAAGTAAATTGATGGGACAACCTCTATTTTTGTTCCTTTTAGCATAACAAACTTATGTGCAAAATTTGAGAAGGATATTTCATCATTAAGGGGTGCCACACGGGGTTGAAAGTTTCACTATGGTTGACGCTAATGGCTGTAAGCACTTTAAAAAATTTTTTCTACATAAACTATTTTAATTAAAAAGTTTTTAAATAACAAAGTATTGAACATTGAAAACCATGAAAAAATAACTATAATTTCAATATCATTTTAGTTTTTCATTTTGTTTTGAATGGAAAAATGACTATTTAGTCCTGTTTAACAACAGTGGATTTCTTGGCATCTGGAAACTGTTTTCGATGCTCAGACACAACATGGAGAAGTGCTTGCTTTTGTCCTTCATCTTTTGTTAGAATTTGGTTAAAGTCTTGGATAAGAGCAACTCCTCTCTCTGCTCTGTCATTCACAACGCTCAAACCGGCTACAAAATGCTTAGCTGCAATAAAAACTTGGTCCTCGTTCCACAAAGATGAATCCAATTCGAGCCAAGAAGTTGAGATCCCCAGTATAACAAAAAACCTCATGGTGTTCGAGTTAATGAAATCAGCAAGCTCTGATGATGAAATGTTGTTTTCACGTAGTTGAACACGTTTTGCAGGAATTCCATTTCCAGTTTTTGTTTTCATTGCATTTACCATCTCGTATTTTGTAGCTGCATCAACACGATCATCAAAAAAACTAAAGGCAATCAGTTCCTCACTGAGGTACCACATATGACGAGACAATGCCTTTATCGCTACATTTGCAACATTTAAATTTATTGTCCTGAATTGTGTGAGTCGTTTAAGGCACATGAGATCATTCAGTGGAGCTTGAATGGACAGCGAAGCAGTAAACCATGAGTTGAGATAGACAAAGCAGACAAAAATATTCAAGAAACGTGATAAATTTATTTCACGCTTTGTCATGCGAAACTGGGATCTGAAGAGAAAAATTTTGATTGAATAAATAGCCATGGCCATCCATCTGGCCCAATGCATAGCCCCAGGAGCCATAAAATGAACCCCGCGAGGAGGAATATGACCCAGGTAGATCAAAGACAGTTCTAAAAGTTCCCTATAATCATCACGAGGCTGGTTCTCTGTCAGCAAGCAGTTTTGAATGAAATCAATAGCTTCTTTCATCATTTCTCTGTTGCTGTTAAAAACTAAAGCTGTTTCAGGATCTGATATACCGTCTTCATATCTGTCACGACTGACTTTTCACAATTGAGATATTCCACTGCAAAAATGTTAAAAATGAAAAATTTTAGTTAAAATAATTAATTTGGTAGTCTGATAGTGATAAACATACAAAATGGCGATTGGGTGGCAAATTACAAGGAATTCTGGGATAGAAAAAATAAGTAAGTGGGCTGCAGCTAAGTAATTGATATTTAAGCACTATAAAAATTTAACTATTTGAATGTAACAAATTTCTAAAAATGCTATGAAGTAAAATTTCTGTTTTTTTTATCTGTATTTGGAAATTTATAAATATTTTTCATATACAGAACATTAATTAGTTGATAAATTTAACAACTGGTCAGATTCTCAAAAAAAACATAAAGAGTACACCTCATTGAAAAGACATCTGGTTGTGTTCAAAATGGATTTACAGATAAAAAAATTTATTTAAAGATTTCAATAATATTCAACAACACATTAATTTACACGGCTATCTTTTCTATCGCGTACATGTGGTTTTATCAGTTGGCATGTGGCACCCTTTAATGAAAGAATATTTTTATGAAATTTTGCACATGAGTTCATGAGATCAATAGGAACAGGACTAGAGGTTGTCCCAGACAAAATCTGAACATTTAATTTTTGACTACCACCCTAATTTCCATGTATGTAGTCTCCAATGTGCTTCATGACATATTTACAATAATCATACAAAAGCTTTATTTCCTTCTCAAACCAATCAACTGGTAGTGACTTAAACTATTACAGCACGGCCACCTATTTCTGGCCTCACATGGCTACTGTCACTACAGATTCTTTCAACCAAGGACATGTTGTATTGACTAGCCAACTTCTAATCTAAACCAATGCGGCAGGTGGGTATATAAAAATTTTAAGAAGTCTCTCCAACAATTTTCAGACAACTAATTTCTTACAACTTTACTTGAATCATGGGGAATTGGGTTGTTTATGGTTGAGCATGATTTTTAGATAACTCTAGCTGAAATCTTATAATGTTTTTGGTATATTCATAAGTTAATTTTTGATATTTTGGCCTCAGCATTCTGGCAGACAAATTCATTATGCTAAGCTTATTTTCTTGCATTTATGTAATTTTATGATATATCATTTATGTGATATGTGAAGTTATTTGCTATACTTTGCTAAACGACCTATTTACTCATAATTTATGCGAAGAATTGGCTAACTAGTTCCCTGATTTATATTACTAATGGAAAAAACCTATTTTAAAATTTATTTTTAATTTATAAAACAAATTTGATATAAGAAAATAAAACCTTTGCATAAATTTTTAAAAACTTGTTATAACCCAAGTGGTCAAAATAGTGCCAAAGAAACTAAGGTCACATATTTTTAACTTTGCGTTTTCTTACATACTTCATTAATATATATGTATATTAATATATATATATATATATACACACACATATATATATATATATAATATATATATATTTACTTTTTACAAGTTATCTCTTGATTTAGGTATTCCCGACTTATTAAAAAGAATACTAGTAGAAGATCTTTCATTGGATTGGAAAAAATTTGCGCGTTGCACAAGTTTTAGTAATGTTGACCCTATCATTGATTCGCTTGAAAATGATTTGAAAGATGTGAAAAGTAAAATGAGCTGCTTTCTGGATAAACTATACCAAGTTCATCCATATGACTATATGGAATTAATTGAAAAATCGCTGAGAAATTTGGAAAGAAACGATGTCATTGATAAATTAGGTCTTGGTAAGGTTTCAATTTTTCATTTTTTGTGCATGTATTTTTATTTTCAATTTGAAATAACCAATGAGAGAAGTCAAATATTAGCAATCCATTAGTACTCATCCAAAAGCATTGCATTAATTTTTGAGAAGTTGAAAATGGATAAATGTTCAGCATTTTATCAATCTTGGTTTCTCCACGTGCTGTACGACAAGCATAACTCATTAAGCTCTTTCTCTTATGTACCGACTCAACAAATATGCAGTTTCATTATAGAAAAAGATGTATCCAGCTCAAAAATAGTTTCCTAAAGTAAAAAGGAAACATACATACATACATACATACATACATACATACATACATACATACATACATACATACATACATACATACATACATACATACATACATACATACATACATACATACATACATACATACATACATACATACATACATACATACATACATACATACATTGTTACATACATACAGTGGTTGGATCCTTGTATGTATGCTTTATTTCCAGTATAAACTTACTAAGTCAATCAAATTTTACTAAATTTTAAGTATATTTACTTTCAGATAAGCGTGCAGCACTCAAGATGTTTTACTGTAAAAACTTCAAGCAGACAATGCAAAGTCGGCTCTTAAGATTAACCATTGTTAATACAGAGAAATCTAATTACGTGGGTTTTGGTAAAGAATTTCATATGAAAACTAAACTATTGTTGATTTCTGGCGCAACTGGTATTGGAAAAACATCTTTTCTCAATATGTGTCTCTTAGATTGGGCCAATGAGTCTTTATGGAGCGATATAGATTTAGTGTTTTATTTAGAGTTTAACCAACTAAATTGGTGCCATGACACGAGTTTTGATGAACAAGTTAAAAAAATATACACCAAAATATTAAAAGATTGGAACAACTTTTCTAACTTTTCAAAGTTGTTTATAATCGATGGATTGAATGATTATTCAAACGAATCCCCTTTTATAAATGCAGTAGCAGAAACGTTAAAAAGTCCAAACAACAAATGTATTGTTGCTGGTAGATTTAGAGCTATAAAGTTGTTTAAAGATAAAATCAATGGTATACTTAAACAGGAAAAAAAATCCATGCACATAGCATCATTTCATGTAACAGGTCTTAATGATTATGAGATAAAAAAATATATCGAAAATAACACGATAAATAATCAAAAGGAAACGATAAACGATTTTATTAGAGCATCTCACTTTGTTAAAGCCTTAACAACTGTACCATTTTGTTTAGAAAAAGTGTGTGCAGTTATTAGTGCTTCTTCAATGGAAGGCAAATATTCTTTTAACAGCTGGACCGAATTTTACAGTGACATTTTTTTATACTTTTTGCAAACTCATGTTAATAATTCAGTAGAAGTTGTGAAACAGTTTTTATCAGAAGTTTGTGAGCAAGCCTTTCGTGATTTGAATCTAAGCAAAGCCAGTTTTTCTATTTCTGATTTACAAAAGCTAAAAAGTTTTAATGAAGTTGATTATAAACAATTTGAAACTTTCTTTGGTAATCAGCTTGCTAACCACTCCTTTTTGATTTTTTGCGCTTCTATTCATGCATACATTCATTTAAGTCCTAAGGAAATTCTAGGCAACAATAAGTTACACGTTTGTGTATCAATGATCTGCGGAATAATGAATTTAAAAGATAAAGTTAAAGGAGGTATTGGAGACTATTTTCAATCCATAACGACGGGGTCAAATGAAGAAAAAAAGAATCAGTTGCTTTACATGATTTGTGGTAAGTCTAACTGCTTAATGATTGGCTTGCTTAATATTTTTTCAAGTTTAAAGTTTTATATGATGAATTTGTGTGGTGATATTTGATGGTAGGAAACGTCATCGAAAAACTAACTTTTTGAAAAAAATTAAGATAAATGATTTTAAACTTTTTATTTTTTAGTATCTTCACTCCTTTGTTATTATCTTACTATTAATATATATTACTATTTTTATAAGGTTGTATAAAGTTTGTGTTACATTTGTAACATAGTTAGATGAATATCTTGATGCTTACGTTTTGACATGATTTATTTAGAATCTCTTCCAAAGATGGCGCTTTTCGGTATGCAAATTTTACATTTATCTTTCTATGTTTTATCGTTAGATTAGACATAAGATTATGTGAAACTATTTTTGTGCTAGTAATCTTTAGATTAAGTCTGAGACTTGTATGAGATAAAAGAATAAAACGAGAAGTAATCCAAAATAGTTTTAAACTATCTAGGGTGTAATATTTCAATTATGAATGTTGTTAAAGATGTCTTTGTAATATTTACATGTAGAGATAAAGGAGACGAGAAAATAATAATGTATTTTAAATTACTGTCAAATACTTGTTTTTACAATAGAAGATGTTTAAGAAATTTTACGGAAAACGTCTAACAGAGGGGCCTATAAGTGCGATTCAATATAAACAAATCAAATTTAACACCGTTAAATTTAAACTCTTCAAGTAAACAATTTGAAGTTGGATTTTGTGAGGCATTTGTCAATGCAAAAATGCAAAAAATTTTAAAAAAAAACGATGTAAAAAAGAGAAAATTAAAGAGAAGAATATTGCTTTAAAAATTTTGACTGAAGGCCAATATTGTAGAAGCTGTGAAATTTAGTTTGAGCCGAGCAAATGTTTACAAGCCTCAAGTAGATTCAGAAAATGATGAAACTGTTTTGTGTATGTCAAAAGGATATCAGAACAAAAAAACTGAAAATTTTTATTGAGTTTAAGCTGCGTTGAATTCCTAATAGGTTGTTTTTGCCAAAGAGGCCATTCCATCCTGGTAAATAAAGCAAAGGCTGATTTATGAGGATTTGGGACCGATGACTTTTATGAATAATGATATACAATTTATTATTGTGAATGATTTGCAATAAATTTGTTTTAAGAGTTTTAGATTAGAGCCAAAAATAGCATACCATTTTATAAAATATATATATAATATATATAAGATTTCAAATACATGGGTAGATAAATAGTATGCAGAGATTTTAATAAATTTTTTCGAATGGTTTTTAAATTGAGTTTCATCTTTATTACTTGCTAAAAAACACTATTTTATAAAGAAATTCTTAGTAAATACCACGGTAGTATACTTTTTTAAACTTTTGATTGGTAGAAAGTTTTAGCATTTTTATTGGTTAAATGATTTCAATCGTTTACATAATCATCTTTTTTTTTTTCATTCATTAAACGGATTTGTAATTTTTTCATTCTTTAAACCCATCTAAAGAATGAAAAAAAAAGATGGTTCTATGTAAACGATTGAAATCATTTAACCAATAAAAATTCTAGCTATAGTTTTTTGTAAATATATTTGTTTTATATTTCATTTAATCAATAAAGTATTACAAATGTAATTTATTTTAATATTATTAACAAAACTTACTTTTAGCATTTTATTAAAGCTTACATATAATTACGACTTCTTGTTTTATATGAACCTAAGGTTTTATAAAAGCTAAAATAGAAATGGATAATATATTTTTTCTTCCCCAATTGTGATCTTTTTCAGGTGAAAACGAGGAAAAAGAGTTTTTCATAGAATGCTTTTACGAAGTACGAGCTACCATCACCGATAAAATGAAAAGAAAGATTAAACGTCGAGAGTGGCTGCTTCTTATATCCGATGAAAACGAACCATGGAAAATAATTCAACAAAAGTATTTCTTCAACAACTTTCTTGCTGAAAAAATGAAGTTGAAGTATTTGGGTGTTAAGAAAGTTTGCTTATCCTCGGATGAAATGGAGTTAATCAAAGAGTGTTCGACAAACGTTTCTTGGGTCATCTTAAAATCCCCGGTGAAGATCGAAGGGTGGGTACCAACCAATGATTTTAAACTCTTGTGGATATTTATAGATAGCAACTTCACAGAGACGGACTTCGAATGGTTTTATCCATGGATTAAGCAGTGTAAAAAGTTGCGTCTTAATATTGGCAACAAAATTCCATTCATCAATAGTATATATGAAACAGTTAAAACATGCTCAAATATCAGGAAGTTGAAGGTCCGCTACTGTGATGAAAGAATTAACACCATTAAAGACTTTAAATCATATATAAAGAAAATCTCTCAATCAAGCTCATAATTGATTTAAGATTATGTTTAGGCTTGTGCTGATAAATAAATCGAATCTAAAAAAATAGTTCAAATTTTATTGGTTGATATTGTACAATAAGTCTTTGTTTAAAACTTATTAAAACTGATTAAAGAAACTTGAGAGCTTTTTTGTGACTTAAAAGGGAAAAACAGTTTTGAATTTTATCAAAGTTTATTTTAAAAAATTTTTTATGAAACTGAAAAATTGGTTTTAGTTTAGAAAAATAGTTAGTGAGGAAAGGGGATTAACTCAAAAACACATAAATCTAAAAGAGAGAAGAATAAATAAATGGAAACTCGTTTTATTCATGGCCACAATATGAATGTTCGATTCTTTTTTCTTTGTTTAAATATAACAAACTAACAAATTGTAAAAGCAATGGAATTATTATGATTTTGAAATAGAAATTTATTTAAGTTTGTCGCAAATAATTCCCTTGAATATATGACTTTAAAAGAAAAAAAAGCTAAGATTCAAATATGCTTTTAAAACTACGTAAAATGCATTTAACTGTGAGCAATTTATCAAGAGAATTATGAAAAATTATTCTGTGAAAGCATCTGTTATGATGTTCGACGCTTGTAAAACATATTTTGCTATGCTACTACGATATCAAGTATTGCTCGGCTTAAAGTATTGCGACAATATTAAATAACGTCAAAAATTTTATGTTACAGGGTAGTTACAATTGAATTTCTGGTCGTTATTGTGAAAACAGCTTTAAACTTTAATGGTATGACTGATTTGTTTTACATGTAAAACAATGAGTGTGTCCAGATGATGTTTTGATTGTCTCGTACTTTTCTTCGCTAGAGTATATTTTATATTTGAATCAAGAAAAACTTAAAGAGGGCTTCTAAAATTCACAATGTGAAATTTTCCTTTTTAATATCTCGCAAATACTTTTAAGCTTTCATAGTAATGATAGATTTAGTAGAAACAAACTTTAAATAGCTTGGAGTATTAAATCGGAATCTTTGTTGACTTCAGTTAACTTCAATATTTCCCATTTCCCAAGTTTTAGTTAATTGTTTTTTATATATAAAATTTAATCAATTTATTTTTATTTAAAACCATTATTATATCTGAAATCTCTATGAAATTCTGGTTCTTTTGAGACACAGGTTAATATACTTTAGAAGAAAATTCACTGGCAGACAAGTAATTCATATGGCAGACAGTGTGTAATCAAGAGTCATGGTGGGTGACCTTTTTCAAAAATTAAATAAAACCAATGACATTTCAACTACTTTCAAACCAAAGTTCATCTGTTTTTTATATTGGAAACTGGAGATACCAAAATGTCAACACCCTAGTGGCACATTTACATATGTTAGGTAGCTTAATTTGACCGTGCATTAAAATATGTTTACTAAACCAGATTGTTTACTAAATCCGAACTCATCTGTATTACAATTTTTAGACCGTGTATCCTGGTTTTGATGCCGATTTTAAATTAAATGACATTCAAAAACGAGAGCCGTTTAGCTTCTCAAGAAAATTTATTGTATTGCGATTTGGAAAGGAGTTTGCTTGCACGCGTACTTGTGAACCAAATGGACCAACTGCACCCATTCATATGGACAAAGAAGAAGTGCAGGAAGTTAAAGGTGCACTGGACAAAGTTTTCAAGACTTACAACTGGCGTGTTGTTCGAGCGAGTATTAATCAATTTTTTCAAGAAATAAAAGTAGTAAAAAATAGTTTGGTAAAGACTAAACAAATTAGTGACGTTTTTATTGTGGTGCGGGGTCATGAGCGATTTTAGCTATTTTGTGTTTACAATATGTTTTGAGTTATTTTGTGCATGTGTTATATTTCTGTGTTAAACAGATACACAATCTATTTTATTCTAAATTTTGTTGTCGTTTTGATTTTTTAGAGTTAGCATTTAATATGAATTTAAAGTGTACGTCAATGTTAAACTTTCGGAGCTGTTGTTAAACGCTCTACTACTGGACGCACTGCTCGTAGACGTTATTCGCTTAACGCGCTACTGCTGGACGCGTTGCCGCTACTGATTGACGCGCTGCGGCTGGATATATTGTCTAGATACTCCAGGAATGTACTTGTGCTCATTTATAATGCTATTTTAAACATTGTTCAGGTGATCCAATGTAGTTGCTCTGCACACCCTGTCTTACACTGCATATTATATTATGTAACTAGGGTGTACAGCTGCCGCATTTGACACCTAAATTGTGTTGTCTGATTAGTTCAAAAAGCTAGGTGCATGTCAAATTAATTATATTTTATTGCAATTTTATTGTCAATATTGCAATAATAATAACTTAATTTTATTGTCAATATTACAATATAATGCGATATTATTGCCCAATAAATTGCCAATCCATTGCAAGCGATTGGCAATATTGGCCAATTGAAATTGCAATATTATTGCAATAAAAAAAAAATGCCGATTAGTGATAACTTGTAACCCACAAAAACTAATAATTATATAAGCTTCAATTGTTCATCTACAAAACCTCGTAACCACTTCATATCAACATTCCAAACATTACCACACATGTAATCATATTCTTCTGTCAAGTTTGGTTAAATATCGGCAGAGGATCCAAAATCGAGAAAAACCGGAGTCAAGAAAAAACTCCGTCGGAGTCGAGAAAAAATTGGAGCTTCGATAAAACTTTGTTATAAATTAAAAAATTAAACTATCTAGTTGATAATTAAACATTGTTCTTATATTTAATTTTTTTATTTTTATATATTTCGATTTATAATTTATAATAAATTTTTAAAAAAATTATATTTTTATATTCCTTAGTACTTAAATATTTTTCTTATCGCAATCTTTTAACGAACAAGTTTTATCTAATAAATGGCTTTCTAACCAGCATCGGTTAGGAAGAAGGCGTGAACTTTCAGTTAAATGCCCTTCCGCGGTGCTCTGTAATAAAGACTTCATGGGGTACCTATAGTAAAAACTAAAAAAAGAATATTAAAAAAGTATTTATTCTGAAGATCTTTTAAAATAATATTTTAAAAAGATGAAAACATTTATCATTTTATCAGAAAGTGAACTACGAAACTTTGTGACAAATCTGGAAGACGAGGAGAAAACTCTTTCTGCTTCCGAGGAAGTTGCTTGAATTCTGTGGATGGCTAGTTCAAATTTCAAAACTGCTTCTGATTTCACACCAGTTACTTCTTATTCTTTTAACTGATCGGTGAAGGTCTTGACTTTTTTTGGCTTTTTAGCTGTTGACTGATTTTGATATAAAACTTCTTGAATTTCGACAAAAAAAGATGTCGATAGTGATGGTTCTTCTTGTTTGCTTTTAGCGCAATCATCTGATTTTGTTTGGAGACTATTTTCTTTTGTTGCAAATAGTTTATCAAATAATTTTGCAGCATAAACTTGAATATCTTTTTTGGAAGCGTAAAAAAATGTGTGGTTTTTATTTTTAAAAAAAATCGGGATTGTGCAAATAACGACTTAATGATACCAACACAATGTTTTTACGATTTTCGTATCTGGAGGTTAACGCCTCTGCAAAATTAGAACTGATGTCAGTTTCTACAACCTTCAATTTCCTTACTAACGTTTCCATAATGATGTCACACTCCAAAATTGTTGTATTTGGTTTTTCCAATCTAACTGCAGCGTCAGCAATGACTTCCAATAAGTCAGACAGCGATTTTAAGAAATCCAAGTCAATATCATCTAACATGTTTAAGCAGTTTAGTTCTTCGAGTGTTTTTTTTACAGCTTCTAAGCAGTACAAAAATCTTTTGATCACCTGAAAAACACTGTTCCATCTAGTGCAGTTGTCGAGCAATTATTCTTTTAAGAACTTCATATCGAAACGATGAATATTTTAAAAACTTAATTAGTATTCGAAGTTTCTGTAGACTTTTTTCGATATTTTCTTCATATTCAATCTCATTCTCCGAATAGTCAATAAGAAACTCTCCTTCAGTCTCTCCATCAGTTTCTGTTTCTGTTTCAATATCCGATTCAGTTTCTTTGTTCACAATTTCGCGACAACCTTTTTTAGCGTATAGCAAATCACAAACACTCAAATGAATTGAATGATTCTGGCAGATTTGATGTGGAAACTTAAACATGGTACCCAATTTCACCATCAGCTACAACCATCCGTAGTTTTACCTGCAACATCTTCATCATCTATACCGAATTCTTTTAATTTTTGCATTATTAAAATGTTTAATGTTTCGGCAGAACTAGGAGACGGCAATTTCACCATTCCTAAACAGTATGTTCGGTCGTGATGAACATTTAAATTGTAGTATCTTCTACCTCTATTGCTACACCATTCGTCACCTGTTAGTCCAAATTTTTCTCCTTTTGCTTTCAATGCACCCAATTCAGCGATCATTAAACATTTGGCTTGAGCATGAAACATCTTCATTTTTTCTGAAATTGTGGACGCTGACTTGGGCAAACTATGCCCATAATTTTCAAAAAGCATTCTTAGTGTTTCAGATTGAGTTATGGACCTAATCGAGTATCCATCAAGAGCTTTCAACTTGGCAAGAAGATAGTTTAACGATATCTTAGTCAAAACTGGTCTGGAACTGGATGGTTTTAAATCTATTTTCTCGCAACTTTTGTAATCAAAAGAGTTTCTGAAATAGTACAATGGAAAAGTACGAGTATGTTCTATTATATGGTTTGGAATAGAATAAGCTTTTTTCTTGAGGTTTTTTCCACCACCACCACCTGTCCCACTGTGCATTATTAATTGCTTTGCGATGTAAATTTGTGTTGATATTGAACAAAGAAAACACTTATATTTTGAAAACAACATGAACTATTGTAAAAGCAGCCTAGAAATAAAATAAAAATTAAATTATTTTACGAGTAAAAATTGATGTTTTTTAAAAACCTCGTCGAAGTTCCGTCGAGGTTTTTCGATTTCTCTCGAACTCCGAAACTCCGAAAAACCGAGAAAAATCCGACGAGACGGAGTTCCGAATGGATCCATTGATCAAGTTATGATCAAGGTTTTGTGTTTAAATAATCGCTATTAATAAATGTTTAAATAATCGCTATTATTTAAAAAATTAAAGAATTTTATAAAAAACTTCAAATATTTAAAGAAACACCACCAAAAGTTTATGCACCCGAAAAACGCAGATAGTACAAAAATTTATCTGGCAAAAATGCAGATAGTCCAATTTTGTTTTACGCGGAGATTGCAGATATGCCAATTTTGTTTTATACGGAGAAAGCAGATATGCCAAATTTGTTTTCCGCGGGGATTGCAGATAGTCCGATTTTGCGTGGAGCCATCGATTAGTATTTAATATTATCATTTCTTACTTTAACAATCTGCTTAATATTATTATCTCATTCCCATATATTGCATTTTGAAGAGTGCTTTGATATTTATTTTTCGTTGTCCCATGAGAAACAAGGTTTGTCCGTATTATTCCAGCACCTTGCATTTTATACACAATCTAATCTAGTTATCATATAATTGAAAAAAAAAATGGAATGGAATTCAAGGAAGAAATTAGAAAATTTTCTCTCTTATATTTGTATAGGTTTTATTTAGACCCACCACCAATTAAAACCTCAAGGTTGACTTAAGACAAATAATTGATGAAAAACATTTGGATTTTGCAACTTTTCCTTGTACTTTCAAAACTTGTCATGTTACTTATTATTATTACATTTGCTAAAAAATGAAAATTTCACAAAACTTGTATACTAATTGAAAAATAAACAACTTAGATGTATGAATGCATGAATGTATGTATTAATGTATGCATGTGTGTATGTATGTATGTATGTATGTATGTATGTATGTATGTATGTATGTATGTATGTATGTATGTATGTATGTATGTATGTATGTATGTATGTATGTATGTATGTATGTATGTATGTATGTATGTATGTATGTATGTATGTATGTATGTATGTATGTATGTATGTATGTATGTATGTATGTATGTATGTATGTATGTATGTATGTATGTATGTATGTATGTATGTATGTATGTATGTATGTATGTATGTATGTATGTATGTATGTATGTATGTATGTATGTATGTATGTATGTATGTATGTATGTATGTTTGTATGTATGTATGTATGTATGTATGTATGTATGTATGTATGTATGTATGTATGTATGTATGTATGTATGTATGTTTGTATGTATGTATGTATGTATGTATGTATGTATGTATGTATGTATGTATGTATGTATGTATGTATGTATGTATGTATGTATGTATGTATGTATGTATGTATGTATGTATGTATGTATGTATGTATGTATGTATGTATGTATGTATGTATGTATGCGTGTGTGTATGTATGCATGAATGTATCTGCAACATATACCAAGTATATTACACAGAAAATGAATCATAAAAATTCGAAAAGATTAAATAAAACATTAAAATCATTTTCAAGTAAAAACCAAAAACAAAAAGATAAACATAGCAACAAGACAACTGGTTTAACATATTTCATGTAAATCTTTCAAACTAGAAAACGATTTTTGTTTTGTTTGAAACAGCTACAAAATCTTTAAAAATCTAAAATTTCATGTAAAATAAAACGTAAATTTGATTACATGGTAAATTTGATCACCAGGCAAAAAAATATCTTAAATACGCTTATCAACTTTATTGCTCAAAGTGCCGTTAACGATGATAGCTCTTTTTAGTCGCGTTAGGGGCGTCGCCGGAAGTTTATAAAAAAACGTCGGATTTTCTAATCGTGCCACAAATCACTAGTTGTAGAAGTGGATAATAACAATTATCGAAGTGTACTAGACTGAGCATTACTTAAAAAGTTGTGCTTGGAGATCATTTTGTTTATTTTTAAAGATATTCTCCTTTTTCAGAAAAGACTAAATCCGTTGTAAGCCATAATGTCGTAAAAATTTAATATTTTAATTTTTAACAACTTTTGTCTGGTAACGTTCATTTTAGTGAATTGTTTGCCAAAAAAAGTTATGCTCAAAATAAATGTTTAGTGGTACAAACGAACACTGATAAAAGCCAGACATGCCTTAAATAACCCGAGTTGGAGGAAGTCCGTTGGTACGTTGTGCAGCCGCACTTCCATCCGTTTATTTTGAAGCCGATATAATGGAAGAGATGGCTGTACAATATAAGAGAAGGCTGTAGAAGACTGAACTAAGTTTACTTAAACCATTGTCTCCCAACCTGGGGTTCACGTCCAACCGAAGCGGGGTGGGGAGACAGATTTTCACTAGGGCAGATAGATGTTTTCCTTGGATGTTTTCGGGCCACCATATAACTACTCACTTAAGATCCTTTAGCAGAAGGACAATTGAAGTATGACTAGTTGCACTATTTTTTTCAGTTTTTATTTATTTTTTCATAACTATGTAGAAATACTGTGAATATTTGCATGATTTATCTGTAAATCAGATGTTTCTTTATTGCTTATAGATCCCCAGATCGTGATAGTCGGTCTAAAATTTGGTTAATCAGTCTCTTTTTAGTCCATCCACCCAATTTTGTTCTTGTGCCTGGTTTAAATACCTGGGCTCATGAACGTACCTCTGTTAAATATTTTAATATGAAAATTGTCTGAGAATTGCAGGTCACCTTAAAAAAAACATAAGTCTTCTTTTATCGTTTACTTTTAAAATTTCTGGTCGACCGCAATTTACTAATTCATCTAAGGATTTGTTCAAGAAGATTCATTAAATCCTTACAAAGTTTACTTTGTGGTTTCAGAAAAAATTTTAGCCAAGTTAACTGACAAAAGATGTCATGTAGGATCCTTGCATCTCGGTAGATATTCAAGACAATTGATATTGACTTAATTTATCTGTTTGCAGATTTCTTAACCTGCCTTCATCCTTAGAGCTACATAAGTTTCATTTACTGAAAAAATTGTTGCACATAATCCTAAGTATCACTGCATTGCCTCCAGTTCTCAGGGAGATCAACCCTTAAGAATTTCTAAGTATGATACAAAAGGGCTTGGACTTTGTTGAATATACGCCGTGTATATGCATCACGTACTACATTTATGCATCACGCATAATATGATGCATCACGCGCCTTTAGTGAATAAACGATACGGACAAACAAAATCCTTTCAAAGGTAATTTTTTGGATTCAATTTGTAAAAAAAAAAACATTTTCCTAAGGACAACATTAAAAATTATTTATTTTAATTTTTTATTTTATTTACTTCCCCAAAACCAACCCTTAACGAGACCACTAATACCACCTTCAGCTTTCTTCTCTAACCTGTGCTCAAGATTCGGCAAATCGATATGATTCAAAGCAAGATCAAAGAAAAGCGGCTTGCAAGGTAACGGCTGGGGTTCAGGCGGGAAGCGTATAAGATTGATTTTCTTTTGGACATTCTGATACTCTTGATACACGTCTAATCGTTCAGCGAGCACCTTGCAGCAGGAAAAAATATTTATAGCAGAACATCAGCATTTAAAATCAGAAATGAAACCGTAAGTCACAATTTAGCAGACACTTTCGAAAGACATTTAAAAAACCAACTTATACATAATTTAATATATATACAAAAACCATGTAAATGCATGCCATATGAAGACCTCAGTGGAAAAACCAGCCACATTTTAAAAATTTTTAAATTGTTATTGTTTTTCAAACAAGCATGTTTTATTTGATATATTTTTAAAATCATCAAGTAAAAAGAGCATCTCAGTCCTTATAAAGGATGAAATGAAACAGTATACAAAGGAACAACGGAATGTTTAAAACTTTAAAATATGATTTTCTCAAAATAAGAAAAATGTGACATCGCTGGTATTTCCATTGAGGTCTTCAATTATACAAACATACCTGATCGGCCAAAGTAAGTTTGCTTACATCCAATCCGACTTCATTTGATTCTAGAAAATTGAGAAACCCAAAAAGCTCATGAAGATAAATTAAGTTAAACTTTCAATAAATTTTACCATTTTTATAAACTTTTACTTACTTGTGAATTGATCAAATGAACTTACCTAATATACTGGCAGCATGAGCGTAATATTTATGCGCTTGGGCGTTTTCCGATAGTTCTTCTATTTTTGTTACTAGAACCTATGGCAAGAAAATTCAGCAATCCTATTTAAAAGCTCAAATTATTTACTTAAAGAATTTTTACTTTAAAGGAATAAATTACTGAGCTTATCCGAATCCCCTTGTCAGATCATTTTGACTTAATGAGTCAAAATAATAGATCTTGATGAGGCTGTGAAGGCGCTCCTAGCAGATAGTAGCAATGATCAAGAACAATAACACCAAATCCTGAGGCAGGAGGTCATAAAGTTGAAAGAAAATCCTGGCACTTACATTAAGAAATGGGTTGTTGCAAGCCTTTAACTTTGACGTAGCTTCTGCTGCGTAGGTGATTACACGATCATACAAGGAAACAGTCTCGACCCACTTTTTTAAGACTTGGTATGATTGCGCAATATAGAAACATCTAGGGAGAATAAAATAAAAAAGAACCAATCAAAAACCAGTCAAAAACCATAAGAAACATACCATGATAAATATACTAACAACGAATCATTAAGAAATAAAGATATTTAATAAATCGTAAAAATTTCAAACAGAAAAATATAGAAAGATAATCGGAAATTGTTTAGTTTGTTACATCGAAATAATCGTTATCGTTTTGAGATTTTAATGTAATGCAATTTTTAAATTCTTACTTCGTTATCTACAATTTGCCCATATGCTTTTTAGATTAAAATCTTAACTATAACCTCAATAAATTTAGCTTTGAGTAAAATCGGCGCAAACTGATCACGCTAACTTTTCTATCATTTATCAAAATAATGAAATAAAATCGGCACGACTAAGGATAGTTTTAAAAAAAAGAACACCAGTAGAAAGAGAATTATCTCCTCCTATTCGAATATGTCAAAGTAATTGTTAACTTCCGGTCTTTTTTTTTATGTATAAAAGTTTAAAAGAAAGTTTAAATTTTTTTTTTTTTTTTTTTTTGATTTGCGAACGTAAAAGCTTATGAACCGAAATCCAGGTAAAGTAAATGTTAACAATATATTGCAGGAAATTCAATTTCAATTCCGATGGTAAAGTTTTTTCCGGTTTAAAGTAAAAAGTTAAATAAAATATCAGAAAAAATAAAACTCAAATGTTTTCTGATAAAACAATCACTCAATTAGTTAATTATTTTATTAGTTAATTATTTTATTAACTATCTTAACAAGTATTAGAAAAACAAAACATATAAGAACTTATAAAATTTTCCTCTGCTGCTCAAAAAGGCGTATGAGAGTGGCAAATGTCTTACACGTTATGTAGATTATCAAAAATTTTCAAGATATTGGGTTATTTCAGAGCATCAATCAACAGGTATTTGTTATCTCAGAAACTTTTTAATTAACCAATTTCTTAAACCCAATTTCCAACAACACAGCCTTTACCATCATTTTCTGAAGCAACCATAGCAGCTTCTGTTTTAACAAGTAAAGCAACTTTGAGGTTTGACAAGTATAGAACACTACATGAGAATATGAAAAAAGAAATGGAAAATGAGTTTTTTATGAGAAAAGACAGTCTCATGTAAAAAATTCTAGGCAATCTAATAATCCAATAGTTGCTTGCCAAAGTATCACAGAACTCATTATTATTGACCATATCAAAAAAAGAGAAGCAAACCAACTCAATCTGGCTGAAAAAGTCTGTTAATGAAATGATAATAATCTATGAAGTTTTTGAAATATTTCGAGAACCACTTAATCAACTTTGATCATTTTTTATTGTTTTAAAGCAAATTTATCTCCAAATACAGCAAAGCTTTAAGAAAATATCATCTTTGAGCTGATCACAATATTATCTCAATTTAGTCTCATATGAGCTTTCAGACAGCAGTTTTTGTAAAATTTCATGATGCCAAACTCCAAATTTGGTGGAATTGATTGTTGCCTGCTACAATTTTTCCCTTTTAATGTAGCTCATACCTCATGTTTGCTCAAAATTTTTCAACTGGACGAAGTTGTCGCTGAGAAGTTATTTACTAGAGTTATGTTTTTTAGGTAAGTTTGATACCATTTTGTTGATGCAACTTGATTTCACTTCTTTAGCAATGACAAGATGAAAGAACAGGCTAGAAAACAGACGGATCATCTCGCTTTTGGATCATAACCATAAATTACTTTTATAAACACTCTTTCACATAAACACCAGAATTCATGTTTTCATTTGTGAAAAATGGCTGAGTTTTGAAACCACACAAACTAAAAACCAAACCATAACTCTCTCACTAAGTTTTTTTTCAAATCCTGATATTCAGCAAAAAGTAGCATTTTTTTAATGCTACTTTTTGCTGAATATCAGGATTTGTTCCTTTTGGGATTGGATAAAATTGCTGGCATCGGAGCAAACAGCCAAGTGGGTCATGGGTCGAACAGCCGAGTTTGCAGTAGAACTTACTGCATTTTTGGCCTGAATTGCTATTGGGATCTTCCAGGGAATTTCTGCTTCCTGTATGTCTTATAGCCCTACCTCTTGTTGATTTCTTGGATTGTCAACTTGGGAATACCAGTTTTTTAATATCCCAAACAGAGTATTCTGGGTTTGCATCAATCCCCCTGATCACTTTTTGATCAAGTTTTAAACTTGACGGAACTTTTTCTTGGTTTCTCCACTTTCTTACTAAGTATCTAACTTTTTGATGATAAGACTTATAGTTTTTATTTGAACTTTTTTGCTAGCAAATTAAATGGAACATTACTATTTTTAATCCACTCGTCCAAAATGAATTTTCTTACTTCTACTTGCGAATGTATTTTCTTTGTTTATAATCAATTTTTTTAAACTATCTTTGTGTTATATGAAATAGAGATAAATTTGCTTTAAAATAAAAAAAAAACATCAAAATTAATTAAGTGTTTCTCAAACTGCAAACTTCGTTACAAAACTCTGGTAAAAATTAGCTAAGGATGAAGAACAGTTTAAACCACCTGTAGCCAAAAGAAGAAAATTGAATGCAAAAAATGTAGAAAGAATTCCATTCGGGCATCTCATGTAAGAATCTAAAACACTTGGCTCTGCAACAAAAACATGTTTCCCAAAGCAATTTGTGATGAGTTCTAAACCTTTTTGTTGAAAAAAAATGAAAAATTTAAATCTTATTTTATTTCTGTATCCTATGTAAAGAATATCTTTTAGCTTGTTATGTGAAAGTTTTAAAGTTATTGAATATATTTTATATTGATTAGTTTTGCAGATTTTCTGTCAAAAGTATCAATTTTTTATTTTCAAATACAATTTTTATTTAATTTTAACGTTAAGGTGTTTTTTTAGTGTTTATTTCTTATTTAAAAAAAAAACTTAAAAATATATAAAAAACAAAGAAGTTATTTGGTGTTTATTGTTTGGTTATTTGTTTGACCAATTTTACTCTATCCTATTATGAAAATTACCTAAATCCTTTGTATGCTATAATTTGAGCATCAACTTCATCTCGCAATTTTTCATCAACTTCAATGCCTTGCAACTAGCTAATTTCAGTTAAACTTAAGATGATTCCATCATAAAGCCTAAATTAAAAACAAATACAAAATTTGTCATCTAACAGTAATGATTATTTTTAAACTTAACTCAGACTAGCCCTACCTGAGAGAGAGAAAAAAAGAAACCCTACTTGAAAGAAAGAGAAAAAGAATAAAAATTTTAAAAGTTTTATTTTTTCTGTGTTTGCTAAAATTTCAGTTTTTAAGCTCAACGACAGAAATTTTAACAATTAAGTAATAGATTTTATTTCATCAATTATTACATTTTATTAAAACAAACAACAAATGTTTTTAAAATAGCTTTACTATGCACACACATGCACACACAACAACAACAAAAAATGCAACTAAATATATTCTGCTTTTTTTTTTTTTTTTTTTTTTTTTTCAAAAACTGCAAGTAATTTTTACCTGATCAAATCTTCAGGTTTAGTTATTTTGCCTTTTATCTCTTGTTTTGGTACACCAATCAAAACAGGCAATTTTTCTTTCATCCAATCTATCATGCAGATATTTCTCTCAATCATCAAGTTTTGACGTAAATATGATAAGTACATCTTGATGAATTGAAGATGACTTAAACTTGTCTCATTCTTCTTCTTTGATGACTATTGTATAAGATATAACACTTCATTTAAAATTCACAATGTGAATGTGTTGGAAAAGAAATATAAATTAGGTTATTATATGCAGGAGATAAACAGGCTATAAGTACTGATAAGAAAACTCAGACATAACAAAGTTTAAATGATGTAATAGACACTGAGTTAATTTCTGGATAGTTCTGCATTAAAGATTAAAGATATTTAAGAGTGAAAGAGAGAATGGTTTATATCAAATATTTTGAAATCAAACTAAACAGTAAATCACATATATTTTAATTAGAAGATAAAATTAACATTTTGATAAAAAAAAAAATAGAATAAAAACCTCATAAAAAAAATAAAGTAATATTACCATTTCATTTCCAACTTCTTCTTTTATGGCCTGCAATGCATCTTTGCATTCCATCAGTAAACTGTCAAAGAGCTCCATTTTTCCTTCAAAAGTACTTTGTCTATCCATTTCATTGTCTTTCTCTTGTAAATGAAGAATAAAGACTCGAGCTTTTTCGTTGTGTATAGGAACGCTTTTACCCCGCCAAGTAATGTCACCAAATGAGGATGCAAGCTTTTCACGAGTTTGCTTGATTGCAGCCTATTGTAAAAATTATGTTAAAAATTAAAAATTAAATTTATATTGTTAGGTTATTACTTTATTGAAAAATGCATTTAGAAACATACATCAATTTTTGCAGATAACAAATCCTGTCCTGCTGCACTAGACTTCATTTTCATTAGATCATTAATATCCATACCACCTTGTCCAAGATTATATGCACAATAACGTATATTGGGTCCTATTTCCTCAACTCTTTGAGCATACAACATTCGAGTAGCTTCATCCAAAAATGCACTAGAAAGCTTTTCATAAATTGAACGAGATGATGAATAAAGATCCACAGCAGTTTTCCAATCTTGAATTTCAAATTTATAATTTGCAGTCATCCAGTAACTATAAGCCTAAATTTAATATACGTAAAATTCAACCTTGTGAAACCCCAAATTAAAAAAAAAACCTGGTAAAATTAAGAGAATTAAAATTTACAAGTAACAGAAAGTTTTTTAGTAAAATTAAGAAAACTAAAATTTACAAATAACCATAAGTTTTTTTAAACTATTGTACTTTTTCAATAATCAAGGTTGACAAATTTTTTCAAACATGTGCAAAAACTGATTCAGCAAAACGTTGATCAACGTTATTTCAACGTTGTTTTAACGTTGTGTGCTTGCTAGGATATCTTTAATACCTGCAGCTTTGCTGCAATTTAGAATTTTTATTTTTTAGAACTTTTCGTTTAGAACTTTTTTTTTTTTGATTGTGTAGTGTTAAAATTGTTTTTCTACCTAAAAATTTTAATTAAGAGATTTTGTTACTATTAAATTCCTTTTGTTTTGTATGATTTGTGTGAAAAAAGGACACTAGTGATTGTTGTTGATATATAAAATACAAAATTTCATATTTCTAAAATATCTTTTTTTTTTATTTTTGTTGCTAGTTACTTAACAACCTCATGTTTCAAAAATGTTGAGTCTCACTCTATAAAAAACTTTCCTTTGAGTAAGATATACCACAGTTGATTTAGGGGTGGTTTATGAGCTTCAAAACTTTGATGTGAATTCTCATCATAGAGAATTAAACCTCATATTTTGATTGCCAAAAATCTGTTGTTTCAGCTTTACAGTTTTGCATACTGTGTATTAGTTGTTCTACACTGTTATTTAAACTGTCGACATGTTATTCAAGTACTGTTTATCATCAATGGTTTCTATGCTGTACTACATAGATATCACCGCTCACCGTGTCACTTTTTTTCTACAACCACATTCCATTATTCTAAAAATTAAATCTAAAAAAAACGACTTATTTTTAAGTTCAAGTACAGAAACTGCAACACTATTTCCAATTTTTACATTTTGCAGGTCTGCAGGAAAATGGCTATTACTACTACTACCACTAGCTGTCACAACTAAAAGCAGTGAATATTTATTTTCAATGTGTAACAGTGGTTGTACAGTTTAAGACTACTTAATGACATTTTGATCAAAGGCTTGACTGTCAGTATAGGTAAAAGATTTTATTGTAAGGAAAATAAATGATATGTACCAGGAGTACAAGTGTTTGATAAAGTATTGTATAAGGTTAAATGAAAAGAATTAGGTGAAAAAAAAAAACAGAACAAAGAAAACCTAGAAAAGAAGTTTGATGTGAGGCATATATAAGCTGATTAGAAAATAAAAATTGACAAAGAGAGAGAGTTCCATATGCTGTAGAAGTAGAGAAACATTAGATTAAAATTTAATATGAAGTATGCTAACAATCCAAAGCATCTATGGACAACATTCTTGGCAAAGGTATCATCAACAGTGGGTTTTACAAATTGTCACATTAAGTCATAAATTGGGCTTTACAATATTCCTTAGGAAATAGTGATAAATTGCTTTTGCATTAAAACAATGCATGATAACATTGCCATGAAAAATATCTTCTGCCATGGTAAAATCCAACCATGATAACAATGATCAGAAAAAAAATCACAAAATTTTAGCAGCAAACGTTATTATTGATATTGAAACTTTTTTCATTACTCATACTTGTTCTCAACAAAAAAAACTTTATTTGAAAAGAAATTATTACTTATTTAAAGAAAAGTTTTTATATTTTTGCTTTGTAACTTTTCTCAACCTGCATTTCTAATTTTTTTAAACAAACCTGTGCTTCTAATCTTGTTCTGGGCTCTACTTTTTCCATTTCACAAACTCTATGTAACTCTTCTGCATACTTAGCTGCTTTAGTCAACTTTCGCATCATGTGAAATCGCTTTCGTGGCTCTGTATTTGCACAAAGTTTCAACTCCATTGCATAGCTCCAGCATCTCTCAGCTTCAACAAGAAGAATATGTAAGTACCTATATAAAAAAACAAAATGTAAGTAAGAACACAAAAACAAGGGTTTGAGCTGCTGCATTACAGTTATTTAAACATTTTGCTTAAACTATTTGGGGTAAAAATTATTTTTCTAAAAAATTTTTAAAAATAACTTTCATGAATATAGATCATGGCTATAAATTATAAAATAGATCTTAACATCGCACAATAAAGTTGTTTGACTGATTTATAATACAAATTTTACATTTTGATTTTTTACTTTAAGCAAACACTGTAAATTGCACCTTTTTATCAATTTATGAAGTCCTATTGGTTGATAAGTAAAATATAATTAACTTGTATTCAATGACTTTTCTAGCAATTATTGTATTGCTTTACAGATTAATGAAAATAGTTTACTGAAACAGTCCAAAATTTTCAAACTTGGTGTTACTTTATTTTCTTTTGGAAAGTCTAAAGAAAATTCTAATCAATCAAATATTTTATTTGAGCACCTTAATGCCATGAGAAAGGTTCATATACCAAAAATATTATATGTAGGATATATAACTATTTTGCTGTGCAAAGAAGTTTGTAGGACCATTTGTTACATTGACTACAAGTTGACAAGTATCCAAACTTTAACACAACAGAACTCAAAAATTAACTCAGTGGGACTAAAACTTAATTATTATGAATTCAGATCCAGTTAAAAGTACCTGTATTCTTTTAATCAGTAAAGTGTATGTTAAAGCTTGACTTCTGAATCTGAAAATTGATTTTTGAAATGCTATTTTTCCTTTAGCAACATTTTTTTTGTTAGTAAATTATATAAGAAAACATACACTCCACTATTAATTTGCTCTTAATTTTAAAAATATTGATTTAAGTAACAAAAACTTTAATAACCCTTCGGTTTTTTGCACCCTCTTACACAATGTCAAAGCTACAGTATAGATTTAATAAAAATTGATAATTTTTATTTGTAACCTTAACTATTATAATTTATGATTTATTAAATGAAAAATGTTTAAGAAAATTGTAAAACTATGCACAATGAGCAAGAGATCAACTATTATGTTTACATTCATATTGTCCCATTATCTTTAAATTTCTAATAAATCTTTGTACTGCATTTAAAAAATAATGAAAAAACCTTGAATCTGTAACTACATCTTCTGTAATTTGTTTCCCTTTATAACCATGTCTGGTACCAAGTTTGAAATCCAATGAACTTCTAATTCTTTTTAACTTTCTTGAGCAGTATTGCCTAAGTTTAAATTTAATTCAATCATTTTTGTGGTCAAACCAAACGTTATTACAGATGCACAATATGAAAATAAAAAAAGTCAAATTTGCATACAAAAATATACTCAAGAGAGTACTTAAGAAATAATTTAAATTGGTAATCAAATTTTATTAGCGTTAAGCATTAACTGGTTGCTCATTTACAAGAAAAAAAGAAAATTACAAAAGCATTTTAAAAAAACACACAATGTAAATGCACCTGTATCTTTGATAGTCTCCATGGCGCATACCATGACTTTGTTGGGCATCCTTGATAAATGGTAAAACTAGGTTTGTTGTTAAGAAAAGTTTATCTCAAAAATTTATCTTATAATTAAGTACAAAACCTGGCTTCTTTCTGAGTTTTTTTTTTTTTAATATTTTTTGTTAACGTTGAAAGAAATAGAAAAAAAATTTGAAATATGCTTTTTTTTATTCAAAATATAGTTCTAATCTATGCAGAAACCTTATTGGTTTTATTAAAAATGGTTTAAAAAAGAAAATAATCAAGTAAAAATTTTCATTACTGATAAGACGTTTTTGCAATTAAAAAAAAATGTTAGCAGCAGTATTCAAAAATTTTATTATGGTGATTTAGAAGGAGAACAACCACCAAAAAATAAGTATAAATAAGTGTTGTCTAAAAATGTGTTTTGTGAGAGAAGATACTGTGAACTGTATATTGCTCTTCCGTTACTTCTTTAACGATATCATCTGGTTTAACAGATTGTGGGGCATTATCCACTTCCATATCCACATCCATGCTATTTTTAAAATTTTAAAAATAAGACTAAACTGTAATCTTGTAAATAGGAACCCAAAAAGCTACCATTTTATATAAACACGTTAAAATATTTAGACCAGAGAAGTTCTAAATAAAACCACGTGACTTATTTCAAGTCAATAATGTGTACTTAAGGTTTTTTTTCTTAGGGCCTGTTTATATGGACAAGGGCTAGCCCGTTTGCCGAGCTAGCCCGGAAAACGAGCCAGTTTTAAAATAGTGTTTATATGAATTTTTTGCCAAAAAAATAAAAAATGATATCGAGGTCAGCCTGGCTTTTTCTAGCAGGGCTGGCCTCTTTTTCGGTAAAATAATAACTTTAAAGATGGCGGCTAGCGACAAAAAAAAAAAAACATTGCATTTTAACAATATGTTTAACTGGTATTATAACACAAATAATGCTTCTTAAAAGCCTAATTGTGTTATATAAGCTTTACAAATTTAGATTTGATAATTTTTAAATATTATTCTTTTACGAAAACGATCACAATCACTTCAAAAAATAAAACAAGCAAGAGAGAGGTGCCTTAAAAGAAAAAATCTTTGTTGCTGGTTTAAAACTGGCAGAACTGATTTATGGTGGCATAATATAATAACTGGTGTAGCTCCCAATGATGTATGGAAAACAAATTTTAGCCTTTCACGGTTTCTTTTCATGAATTTGGTTTCAGAATTAAGCCCTTATTTATCTCCTGACCCTTTTTCGCCTAACTCTAGAGCTCTATCAGCAGATAAAAAAATTAGCTATTACTTTATATTACCTAAAAGATACTGGATCTTTGGTAAATATAAAAGAAAAACAACTAAAATTTTAAGTACACGGAAGTTGTCAGTTTTATTATTAAATTTATTATTTTACGCGGAAGCTTTCAAATTTAAAAAATGTAAGAGTTTATACGCATGCGTACAAATTTATATAAGAAATTAACCAGCCCGTTTGCCGAGATCTCGGCAAAAAACAGTGAGATCTCGCTATCCGGGCTAGCTCGTTTATTCATATAAACGCAAAATAAAATTAAGTTAAAATATTGATGACGTCGATATCTCGGCAAACGGGCTGGCTCGTTTGCCGAGCCAGCCCGCTTTCCATATAAACAGGCCCTTAGAAAGGGTCAATAACACAATCGGAGATAATGAGAAGCCAACGTTTAATTTAAAAAAATCCCTTTACATATACTGTAAGTATTTTTAATATTCTAGGCCCGAAGCCTACTTTTCATTCTGGTGCCTTCGAAAAAAAAATTTAAAAATTTACTTTCCAAGGCGATGCACCGCCTTGGAAAAATGCGAAGAGACCATCGCGATGGTCTCTTCGCATTTTTCCAAGGAAAAATGCGAAGAGACCATCGCGATGGTCTCTTCGCATTTTTCCCCCGTTTGCTCGCTGAGTGAGAAACTTGGAATTCATTCGAAAGCGATTTTTATTAGGAATCCAGAGAATAATTTTTGTTTTCTTTTTTTTTTTTTTTTTATTAAAAGTAAGTTATGGTAATTGCCAGGACAAAATGGGCCGAACTACAGTCTTAAGCGAGACTAAAGAGGTATCAGCTTGTTATTATCAAATTTACACCAATTTTGTTGATATTTTGTTTCAAATGATTCAGATGAAGACATTTTACTGATTCCTTGATGAAATCGTCTACCATGCTCAACCTAGTTCATAATGTGAAGTTCGGGAAACATAGTGCAGGCAAAACTTTTATCTATCTTCGTACCCTCGCAGCTCCCAAAATTCGTGATCAACACAACTCCACGCGGGAAACACCAGAATCTACTTAAACGGTATAGTGACGTTGCGTAATTACGGTTTAAGAGGACGCGTTGCCATAGAGAATTTTTAGCTTAGTCGCAGTAAGTCCAAAAAAGCTTGATTCTTAATTGAGAACTTGTTCAACAAACTCATTTCTCCATATTTTCAGTGATATGCTTAGATCTCCTTGTTTCCATTTGATAACTGTGGCATATTTATGACCTAAAAATTAGAATGAAAGCAACGTCTGGTAAGAGTTGGTAAAACCAAAAAATTTTTTCTTAAGTCGTACTGGTACGATTCAGGAATCTAGCCCGCAATTTAACAACAATTAAAAAAGAATATCTTAAACATATTTTTTATTTCCCATTAAAGTTTTCCTCATTATAAAGTGTTACATGTGATTTTATATTGTTTTTTGGCAAAGTAAAGTTGTTTTTAACTTTTCAAAATGACATTTTGACTAAAAAAAATTTATATTATTTTATTTAAATTAATTTTTTTAGCAACTTTGTGTAATTAGAAAATATAACTAAATGGCAACAATGGCAAAGTTAGATACTTTTGATTTTACTACTACAAAAATTCAACCATTACATAGGTATGAGACATTCATACTTATAGTAGGGGAGACCGGGGCTAGTTGCAACAGGGGTAAGTTGCAACATTACGGTTTAAAGAATGGTTTTTATAAATTTTTCCTAAATATTTTTTAAATAATATAACTATAGCTTTAACACGTCAGCTGTAAAAAACTTACAGTTATTAAATAAAAATTTCAAAAGTTATAGATATTTTTTTTTTCGATATAAAATTCTAAATTTCGTTTTTTTGGGTTTTTTTGGGTTTTTTTGGGTTTTACTTTAAACTTTCAGGTATATGACCATAATAAAGTTAAAAAAATCTTTTTCAAACACGGTAAGTTAAAAAAATCTTTTTCAAACACGAAAAGCTAAAAAAAAATAGATTTTTTTAATATAGATAATTATAAAAAATGGTTAGAGTGATTATGGGGTAAGTTGCATCAAATTGCTTGGGGTAAGTTAAATCATAAATTAGCTGCGGGTTTTTTTTAATTTTACGCACTTTTCTAGTTTTTTCCAAAATAATGGACGTTTACTTTATATAACAGCGTAACAATAAACGAAAATAAAAGTTTTATGATAAAGATAAACTTATGTAAGTTGTATATGTAACTAATATATATGAGGCATAAATATATATGTATATATATTTATGTATTACATATTATGTATCTATACATGTATCTTATATGTATATTATGTATAAATTTATATATATAAATTTATACATATTATACATATAACATACATTTGTATATATAATGTATAATACATAAATAAATACACATATACTTCATATATATTATATACATATACAACTTATATAAACTTATCTTCATCATAAAATTTTTGTTTTAAATTTTTGTTGCCAAATAGAAATTACAGATTAACTTGTAATTTTTTTGTGAACTCTGCAAGGCTTATACTTTTAGAGTATTGTATTGCAACTTACCCCGTTCACTGTTGCAACTTGCCCCGATGCGGGGTAAGTTGCAACATCTTTTTTTCATTTTTATTTCACTATTGCGGAATAACTAAGTTTTATATTACACTTATCAATGTTGGATTAATATGTCACTAAGATCTATTTTATAATTCTGAAAAAAAAAATTTTTAATATTAAAGTTTAAGGAGGTAAATGCAGTTTTTTTAAAGTTTGTTGCAACTAGCCCCGGTCTCCCCTACTTTAGTATTTAGTTTGAACTATCGTTTGTTTATCAGTTAAAATTAATATTTACCAATTTAGGAAAAAACACGTTTCAGACTTTGATAAAGTTAGAATAATTCAAATACGCAATGCAGATTGGTCTTTGCGTAAAGTTTCAAGTTGGATTTGGAAAATCTACAGTTCAGAGTTTTGTCCATTTCTCGAAATTCAATTAGCAGAAAGTCAGGATCAGGAAGAAAGCGAAAAAAGACAGAAAGAGAAGATTGATTGATTGTTAGGGAAGTGATGAAGATCGTAGGATATCAGTGAGTCAGATAAAGCAAAACTTAAACTATGAACACTTATGTAACAATACAATTGTTGCAAGAATAAAGATAGGTGAAGAGTTTACTTCAGGGTGGAAAACAAAAAAGCCTTTTATAAACGATAAGAATCGTGTTAAGAGAATAAAATGGTGCAGAGATCATTTAAGCTGGACTTCAGATCAATGGAAACGTGTCATATGGACAGATGAATCACCTTTCGTACTACAATATGATAATCGAGAAAATATCTGGAAAAAAAAAAGGTGAACCATATAATCCAGAGTACACAGTTGCCACAGTAAAACTTGACAAAAAAATCATGATTTGGGGTGTATTTGCTGCTCGTGGAGTGGGAATTTTTTTTTTTTTCCCCCATTTTTTCATATTGCTTATAGATTAGACTGTACTGGTACCTATCAGTTTTTACTCTTACAATCAATATCTGAACTACTTTGTGAAGGTATGCTGTAATGTTTAGTGTCGAGAGAAAGACTGAAAAAGGACCTGACTGGCAAACTGACTTTCGTTGAAATGATAATGTAAGATAAAATTTACTTTTTCGTTTTGTTAGTTCAACGATATTTAAATTTTTTTACAGTTTTTGAAATCAAGATTTTTTTTTCTTTCTGTATTTCCCAGTAAAGCATTTCCTGACCACTGTGTTTGTTTTTTTAATTGTTTGTGTGTGTAGAGGGGGAGGGGGAGAGGGAAGGGGAGGAAGGGTTAGAACATAAACTCAAGCTACTCTTTTCCAAGCTAAACAACGCACTTCAAAAGCTCTTAGAAAGTAGGGATAATTACATGGAGATGATAGTAAACATAGCGATAACTAAAAAATTATATGGAGATGATAGTAAGCATAACGATAACTAAAAAAGGATCTACGCGCACAATGATTTGGTAAACATTTTCAGGAAAAGTTTCTCAAAAGATTCCAAGAAGAACCTGTAGCCCCCACCTGTACCCTAGGTAATTAACTTGTAAAAGGCATTCGCAACTAAATTTCCAAGAGTATTAAAGAAAATTCGTATAATTAAAAATTCGAAGCCATTTGATAGAAGTAAACTTTTTTAATTCTCCGTAAAAATCTTAACTTTAGTCAATCTTTTCAAACTTCTTTCGAAACAAAAAAAAAAAAAAAAAAAAAAAAAAAAAAAAAAAAAAAAAAAACACCAAGTTACAAAATTTTACAATAACTTCAGATTTAAAATAAACTTAAGAAAAATAAATACACTAGGGTCAATTGAAATTACGAAGCTACAGATTTTCTACATATTCGAAATGAAATAGGACATAATTCAATCTCGTTTACTACGTGCAAAAAAAAATTCTAATTTGTTTATAAACCAAATCTGTCATCATTGTGCGCTTCTCCGGCTAGATCTCCCATTGGCCTTGCAGGCAGCGTTTTATGTCTTTCGCTGTTTCCCGCTTGAGCACGGCTGTTGAGAAATTTATCGAACTCCGATTTACTCATCGAGTCATTTGCACTTTCCTCCTTATGAGAAGCAGTATTTGTTTTTAAAATGGCAGCACGATTAGCAGATTCTTGTGCCTGAATTTGCGACTACGATATAATTTAAATTAAATTAATTAGTTCTAAATGATTTACTTAATTTTTTGACAAAAATAAAATGTAACTAATTCGAGAAAATTAGTGTTTAAAATTTAAAAAAGAAATGATGACCCCCCGATCAAATGTTTATTGATTTTTTTTTTTATAGTAATCATATACTTAAACAAAAAAATGACTTATTTAAAAATATCTATAACATATTTAAACATAATCTAATATAAGAACAACAATATAACCTACAGTTTTTTTCATTGAAAACTATTTGTGTTTTTATTTGTTAATTTTGACGTTTAATCTTTACACCACACAGGCCCTAATATGAAATATAATTACAAATTTGCAACATACCAGATCAGTCCTTTTCAGCCATTCCTCGACATCTTCAATTCTAAAAATAAATAATCCGATTTTAGGGAAAAACAAAAAAAAGTTCAGATTTTAAGTAACTTAAGTATTTAAAGATGTAAAATAACAGATTTACGTAATAAAAACGTTTTTTTTGACAAAAAGCTTAATCATGAAAATATTATCTTTAATGTAAACATTTTTTGCAACACTCAAAAATTCAACAGCAATTTCTATCCGAGGTTTTTTTTTTTTTTTTTTTTTTTCAAGGTTCTTCAAAAATATTCTTTGAAATTCTAGATATAAAAAAAAGAATATTTTTTCAAATAAAAAAAAAAACAATAACTCACTCTTCATCAATTTCTTTTCCCTAAAAAAAAAAATAACGAAAATTAACGTCATTACATTGTAATAGAAATAATAATATACAGATGAGTTCAACTTTAAATACCGATTCCAAATAAATAACTTTTAAATCTGACGGAAACTTTTTCGGATGAATAGAAGCAGTAGAATCGTAGCTGGATCCAGTTAACCGTCAAGTGTATTTAAAAAAATACTTACAGGAGGTTGAGCTACAGGAGATGCAAATGGATTAATACGAGGTTGAGATATTAAAGCTGTGCTTTGAATGGGTTGATATAAACCCTTTGCAGCCAATGCGCCTGCGATAGATTGCTGAGTTGCTGCATCGTTAATATTGTCTTCATACGTCGAGCCAAATTGACGGCTGTCGGCAAATGTACTGCTGCGCGATTGCGCAAACATGTCAAATTCTTCGTCTTCAAGAGCCTTTTGAGCGCTATTTGACGGAGTTGTATTAAAGTCTATCAAGGAAGACTCTCTAAAAATGTTTAAAGTTAAATAAATTATACAAAATATGTCACTCAAAAGTTAAATATTTTAAATATATTATTTTGAAACTAATTATTTGAAAAAAAATTAAATTACTCTAAAAAATTATTAAATTATTCTACAAAAGGAAACCTATACTATAGAAGAAAAGCAATTTAACGCAACCTGCAATTTGTAGGTACATTGTCTTCTTTAGACGATACTTGTGAGACCTGATTTTATTTTTTAAAAAAAGTAATTTTGAATAATTAAGCAAAAGATTTGCAAGAAAAACTAAAAAAAAAAAAAAAACATTTACAAAAAAAATATAAAAACATCCTCACTTTTGATCTTGTGGCTTCATTCTCAGATGCTGTAATGACCTTTCTGTTTTTTTCATACCGATCATATCGAATAAATGTATTGTTTAAATCGTCATTAATTCTCAGTAAAACACCTTAAAAAAAGAAAACGAAGCAAAATTTCAAACTTCGAAGCTATGTAGCTTTTAAAACAAAAACGCTTTATAGATTAAAAAATCAGTAAACTAACAACATTTTTTTAGAAGATAAGTCAAAGAGATTTGTTGGACTATTTGTTGGATTTGTTGGACTATTTGTTGGATTTGTTGGTTTAGTAAATAAACAACATTTTATAACTTTAAAAATCTACTTTTTTTTTTTTCAAAAAATTTTGCTATAAGTTATCAGTTGTAAGTCTCAAGCAATAATCATTAATTTTTTTTACAAAATACCTGTCACTTCTTCATTAGTTATTGAATTTACCAGTAGAAGAATTCTTTTCTGCATTTCCCTGCATGTTTTGTTCAGTTCCTGTAATTATGATAAAAATCAATTTTAAGAAATAAATTTTTAAAAATTTCATTTTTATCTAATTCTTCTTAAAAAACTTCATTGCCCAAAATAAAGAATATTGATAATATACATTGATAATAAACTGAATAATATACTGTGAAGCTAATTGCTTCGAAGTGAAATAATTAAAGCAAATTTCAGTGGTTGCACAATCTTGAAGAGATGTAAAAATATTTTCTGACAAGCATTTCAAAAAAATTAGATAAAGCCAATTAAAAACCATAAATTAGAATTTGAATAGATAAAAGTTACAGCTATATATTACCACAAGCAATTGATAATCATCAGGATCTTCTCTCCCAGGACTTAACTCACTTAACATCTCATTAAAGATTTTTACATTTCGCTCAACAATATCAAGTTCTTTTCTTAGCTTTGACATTTGCTCTGGTGTGACGCATACTGGAGCTGGAGCAGCTGTTTGAGGTAAAACTCGACCAGCAGGAGCAGTTTGTGGGCGGTTGTTAGAAAGAGGTAAAGTCTAAAAATGAAAATATATAAAAGTTTTAAGTGGATCAAACAACTCACCCAAACAATAAAATATTTAAAATGTCAAAAAAAACTTTTAAGGTAGTTTTTTTTTCTGTCAATTAAGCAGACTTTTTATACTCAAAGTTAGGAATTTTCAGAACTGTTTTAAAGTTTTGTCATCTAACTTAAATTTTAAGTTAATTATGGAAATTAAAATATAATCACTATGTTTTATACATGATATGAAGGAGAATTTTTTCTTTTTTCAAATAAAAAAATACTGTTTTGAAGCTACTAATGCTATTTTGAAGCTACCAATGCAATTTGTTCAGTTGGTCTAGAAGTAAGAATTTTTCAAATATGGTTTGCTAGGTTTAGCAGTGTATGCTATGACTTAGAAGACTAGCATATGCTCTGGAAGACGGCAAGAAGCCAAAAGTGGAGATTTGTCAGAGTTGTTTAATGAAAATCCATGTCAAATGATAGCAGAAATAGTTTAAAGCTTTTGGTTCAGCAATCAACCATTTCTAGACATTTGTATGAATTAAGAAAAGTTCAAAAAAGTAGAAATTGGTTTTCGTATGAGTTGAATGAAAGGAATGATTCAACGATTGAGCAAATGCATTTCTCACTTAGCAAAGTTTAAGAAAAATTATTTTTTATGGAAAATAGCTACTGGAGACTAGAAATGGATCTATTTTGAGAACCCTAATAATAAAAAACAGTAAATAAGTCATGCTCAAACAACAGCAACAACTCCATAAAGAGACTGCTACAGTAATAAATTGATGATATGTATTTGGTGGGATATGAAAGGTATATTGTATTTTGAGTTATTAGAACCTAAGCAATGTCTTGGCAATGTATAAACAACTGCTCTGTAAGAGAGCAAGCTCTCTTACAGAGCAATTGTTTTCAAGCTAGCAAGATCGGGAAATCAACTTTTTGGGCCATTTTAGCTTATGGTCTTTTTTGAAGGATTTAAAATGTCTTTATATTCCCTCTGTTGACCGAATCTTTTTAATTGACTCTATTCCTTAACATCATCATAAAATTCTAAATCAAATGGATACCAATCAAAGTAATAGCATGTCATTAAAGCTTAATAAATTCTTTTTAGAATCATTTTAGAATTCAAAGTGCTTATTGATTTAGACATATGCCTAAATACTTCAAGATAAAACATGAATAAGAGAATGTGGTCAAGTAAATGAGAGTCAGTAAAACTTCAGAAGACTTCAAAAAGATTTTAGTTATTTTAAAGATTTAGAAATTTAGGAGCTCTAAGATGCTTGCTACAATATTTTTTTAAAAAATAATTAGCTTCAGAATAGTATACTTATGTAAGCTTATATTTACAAATATTATTAAACTTAAAAGACTATTTGTAAACAATCTTAATTACTTACTGTTGAAATTTGTTTTTTGAACGAACACACATACAATATAATATAATAATAAAAGTACAAATGAAATATAATCCTACATTATACACACACTTACCCACTTATATATACAAAAAAAATTATTGAAGAGTATGCTTACTCTAGTTTTGGTTGAGGAAGGTCTTGAAGGATGTACTTGATGAGCAGTTTTTGAAGAATTTACTGTTAGACTTTCATTCTAAAGTAAGAAAAAATTATAAATAGTAAATATTTAAAAAAAAGTTTCAAGATTCTATGAATAAAAGTTAACTGTTTAAAAGAAGATCTCTTTTGAAGATTAATATCTTTTTTACACTGCCATTTTTTATCACCTGAAGAAAATTTATCAATATTACAATAAGACCTTCTTTGGTGTGTAAATAGGAGATAGTGTATCCAAATTTTGAGCTGGAAATTCATAGCCTAAAAGTTTAAAAAAGTATTTTCTGAATGAAAAAATGTATAAAAAGTATTTGAAACATTTGTAATGTATTTTATGCTATACAATAAAAATAAAAATTTAACAATAAAATTATTAGTTATATTTAAGATATGATAATTTTTAACATATCTAATAATCTTTTTTTTTTTTTTTTTATCACTTTTTATCACTTTATGACAATTTTCTTTTTCTTTACTTAATAAAATTTTATAAATCAAAGAATTCAGCTTTTCCTTATCTGAGCCTAAGACAGCAATGTGTATTACATATAGCTCAGTGAAAGGTTGTTGTACCATTTTAGATTATTAAAAAGGTCTAATGTTTTAGCATTTTCCATTGTTATGCTAAAAATTATGAGTAGTTATCTTTTTTAATCTAAAAAATTAAAAAAAAGAATAATTTATTTTGTACTAAACTAAAAATCCCAAACTATAATTCAGGTGAAGAAATTAAATGCTAATTGCAGATAGCTAGAAAAACATTACCCCGCTGATAATCTGCAAATCTTAGTTAAAATAAAAATCATGGCTCATCAAATCAAATTGTGAACAACATTATCCCAACGCATCATTTTTAATTTTTAACATACCATTTCTATTTTATGGCATGAAAACTTATCAGAGTTTAATTTATAACAGTCTCCAAGTAAAACACAATTTTTTCTTGTTCTGCAAACTAATTTTTTTTTCCAAACTTTAGAACTAGTAAAAAATCCCCCTGTCCAATGTTGTTTACTTTTACTATTTTTATTATCTATTAGTTAATCTCAAATTTATTGCTTTTTTTTCTATTAGTAAACTTTAAGTTGTAATTCTTAGTGAAATTTCTGCAAACAATATGGGGTTAGCAATATGTGCTCTAATGTTTATCTTACTCACACATGTAACTAAATTTGCTAGTAAATTTTTATTGAGTCACCATGTTAATTTTCAACAGATAAACTATTTTATTTTTTTCTGATTTTTTAAGTTTTCAATTCAATATATATGAAAATAATATAAGTCAAATAATTATCAGGCTAAACAAGATTTAGCTGAAAAACTAAATTTTTAAGAAAGTTTAATTGAGCTAAACAAGGCTGGGATACAATACTACTGAAGACTTTTGAACATTAACAATTTCCGTCAATTGTTAAAAAATAAGTTTTACATAAAACTGACGCAAGAACTATCACTATCATGAGTGAAATAAGAAAAACTTTAAATCAAATTTTAAATCTACCTTGACTTTTCAGTGTCTCATAACACGTTCTAACTTGCTGCATTTCTGGTGCATTTGAAAATGCATCTGACCACAATTGAACAAGTGATAATATTTTGTCCTGAACATCTTGGGAAACAGCATTTTGATTCTGGAACAAAATTTCTATTTTAACACAAAATATAATAAAACAAATTCATGAGCACAACAACAGGCAGTAAAAAAAAAAAAGCTGGTAAAAGCTGAAATTTTAACTTAAATTATATATCTTTATTAGAAATTATTTTAAATTAAGATGTCTAATATCAAAATTTTAGCCCGAAGTAAGTGCATTTTTAAAGTCCCTCAATTAATTGTTAATAGCTTACAAAAATTGTAATTTCTACGTAAATCACCAAGAGCCCGACAATTAAAAAAAAATTCTAAGAAAACAAAAAACAATGTTTTTGCACTTAAACCATAAATAAGATATGAAAAATTATTTTTATACTAATAAACACCAGACTAATAGATAACTTTAGATTAATGTCCCCTTAAGAAATAATTTTTTAGCATACTTTTTGACCTCCAAGCAATTTTGTTAAATCGGACAAAAATTCTTTTGATGCTATCTGTTTATGGAAGCGAACTCCACAATTCTTTACAGCTGCTTCTAAAACCTAAACAGAAGAACTCGATTGACTCTTGAATTATTAATCTTGTTATCATTATCAAAAGCAGCATTTATATATGAAGGTCTATATGAACACTAGTAAAACTCAATCCTTCACCAACTCTGCATGGCACCCTCACCTTTTTAACAGAAGGAAGAGAAAAACTAATTCCAGCATGATAAATATTTAACATACAGTTAATGTATACAGCATGCACTTGCTATTCTTTGAGCTGCCTGTTAAGCGCTTTCGAATGGCCTTTATGGCATCTTTGGGTCTAGAAATTTTTTAAAGTAAACTACTTATATAAATATAAATTTAACTAAAAAGTATTTAAACCAATCAAATAATTCCTAAGTATATAATAATTTTATAAATATACTCAACTTTCTAATAGATAATAACATAATTTGTAAATAATATCATTATATTCATCTTCAAACATCTTTATGCATAAAACTATTTCATAAAATTACCCTTCATCAGATTCATTGATCATGTCACATATTTCTAAAATTAACATCCAGTCTTCAGACAGCTGCACTGATTCAGTTGCTTTCTCTATTAGAAAACATAATCACAGAGTTTTTGTCATATAATTTTAGGAATTTGCTGTAAGCATGCTACAGTAACAATCTTTTCCTAGCAAACTTATTATAATACCATTAAGTAACATAAACTGCTTTCTAAATTTTGAATATATTTATTAAAGAATAAAATCAAATCTGTTTGGTAAGACTTTTTAAACTAAAATAACATAGAACATTATGATAGCACTGATATTATAAACAAGTAATACTGTTCATCAAAGACTTTTTAATAGAGTTAACAGAAAATTTGTTAAAATATGGCTTTTCACATAATAACTCTTTCCTTTAAAATTTAGTCTCTACCTCTTTTATTTTTGATCACAATTTTTACTTTCAAATATTCATTTGTAACAATAAAATCAAAAATTTATTTTAAACAATACTAACTAACAATACTAACATAAACTTATTCTGTTAAAAAAACTTTAATAAACTGCTGTCTTATAATAAAGTTATCAATCTCCTAATACTAATAAAACAATAGTAAATACTTTAGGGTGGCCAGGCAAAATGTTAAAAATATCATGGACAAGTGGTATAAGTCAAAAATATTGCAAGAAAAAATATCAGGTGACAAAATGTTTCCAAACAGGTTGACAGACCAATAACACAGTATGATCCAGCTCTGTTTTGTAGCAAGTACATTAACAATAATATATGATAAAGATAAGGAACTAATATCTACTGAGAATATTGCTTATATTTTTATTGAACTAGGTTAGTATGATGCTAAAGTATTGCTGATTGTTAAAATAGAAAAGAGAAAGTTTGATCAAGTAAACCTCACGATTTAGATTATTGACTATTAATAACTATATTTAAAGACTTAAAACATTAACCAAAAAATATTACATAAAAATCAAATTAACAAACCAATGCGTTGACCAATTGGAGATGAAAATGCCCCTGGTAAACCAAATAACGCGGCCATCTTTGTTGATATCAATTCGTATTTCTAATTTGCGAGTTTTTTAACCGATTTGTAATTAATGTAGGTTTCTTTTCGTCTGTGTATGACGTAATTCGATTTCTTAATTCCATACCTTGAAACAGTTCAATTCAAATAGTGCGCCTGAAGTACTGCGCTTGAAATAGTGCGCAGAGTGCTGCGCGACTTACAAGTTACGCATTTTTTTTAATGCGATTATCTTGTACAATCATTAAGAGATTATGTGTTACTAAGAAGAGATTATGTTTATTAAAAGGAAAGAAAAATCTCAATTTTATTGTGATAATGTAATTTTGCAAAAGACTTATTTGTTCTTTACGTTCATTATTTTTTTGCACTAAAGTTTTTTTTATTCGCGGTATAAAGCCAAAGAGCATAACTTACCTCGTAAGTTAAATATGAGTTTGCGTTGTTTTGCGATTTTTACAATATAGTACTATGTCAAGAGTTTATAGATGAATCTTTTAGAAATATAGTTTGGAGCTCACTCATATTTTTTTTGAAGGAGATAAAGTAGACATCTTTTTATAGTACACCTACATTGTAGCTAAGGTATGTTTTTACATAATCCACACATACTCACAAACTCACACACTTATACGCACATACACACACACACACATATACACACACACTCTCTCTCTCAGACACAGACACAGACACATGCAGGCTGTTCAGAAATTTAAATTGTTGCCAAACATTTGCGCACTAAAATATATGCATGCATTGGGTTATATTTATATATGTTTATATTACATGCAATAAATACATTTAACTATTTAAACATTGCAGTTTAAATGTCTCCACACACCTGGGCAAGCACACACCACATGAGGATACGCTTACATGTCTGTGAATAAATAATGTCGTATTTTTTTAAAAAGTACATTCAACTTTAACATTAATAATTTAAATTTTTTTAATAAAAACTTTCAATGGTTTGTGTTTTTACTTTACTTGAGCTTTATTTACTTTTTTTTTTAAGAATTTTTTTGTGGAATAAAAAAAAGAAATTTAATAAATTCATTTGTAGTGTATATGCTAATCTTATTTCTGTGAAAGTCATTTTTAGAAATTTTAAATTTTCTTGTTTATGCTTCTTTTATGTATATATATACATATATATACACACACACACTTTTTCTCTAGAAAACATGAAAATAAAAATAATAAATCTATTTAAAGTTATATAGCATAAATGGCATTATACAAACATGGTAAAGGAAAGTGATCTTATGCTAGCAGTAAAAAATAGTGACAGTCAACGAGTTCGGAAATATTTACACAAGTTTCATAAAAGTGGCAGTAAGTACAATCAAATTAAGGTTTATTAGAAGGCAATGTGCATCATGATTTGAGATTGATAACATTAGAGGCACTGTCTTAAATTGAAGTAATTTCAATTTTCTTTAAGTTTATTTTTAAGTATTTTTAGTATAAATATTTTTTTATTGATTTTTATAAGAAAAATCATTGGACAAGAAGTGTGGTATCAACTGTACAGATTCTGATGGGTAATAAATTTTACTGCTTTTTTCTATATGTTTATGCTAATAATGAGATTAAGTTTTTTTTTGATATTTTAAAATTGCAGATTTACACCACTTCACCATGCAGCTTTACAAGGAAATGTTGATATACTTATGGCTATCATTGAAATGGGAGGAGATCCAAATGGAAAAGATAATAAAGGTTTGAGTATACTATAAATGCTTTAAGAAATTTCAACCTAAGAAACCTTTTCATACCTAAAAAATATTTCAACCAAAACGAAGGTAAAATTTTTTTAAAGTTATACCTTCAGTACTTTAAAGGTATTTCTCAAAAATAAGTGTCAAAACTTTTTATATTTTATCTCAATCTTATTTGTAGTATTTATCAGGGGGGGGGGGGGAGCCAGAAGAAAAAGATAAGGCTCCAGCTCCATGTTATCAGTTTCTTGGAAATAAAGCTGGAGTCACAAGTTCAAAAACCTGGAGCCAGAGTCTTATCTTTTTCTTCTGGCTCCCCACCATTGACATTTTTAATAAAATTAGCTTAATTCAAATTAGTTTCTTAAGTTGTCTTCTTCTTTTTTCTTTTTTTTTAATTTTATGCATGTATATATTATTATTATTATTATTATTATTATTATTATTATTATTATTATTATTATTATTATTATTATTATTATTATTATTATTACTATTATTAATAATAATATTATTATTGTTATTATTATTGTTGTTGTTGTTGTTGTTGTTGTTGTTGTTGTTGTTATTATTATTATTATTATTATTATTATTATTATTATTATTATTATTATTATTATTATTATTGTTATTATTATTATTATTGTTATTATTATTATTATTATTAATATTATTATTATTATTATTATTATTATTATTATTATTATTATTATTATTATTATTATTAATATTATTATTATTATTATTATTATTATTATTATTATTATTATTATTATTATTATTATTATTATTATTATTATTATTATTATTATTATTATTATTATTATTATTATTATTATTATCATTATTATCATTTGTGTAGTATGTAAATGTTTATTACTGCATACTTAAAGAATAAATTATTTGTTTCTATGTTTTAACCATTAAGCTTGGTTTTCTGAATGTTTTTAGGCATGACTCCACTACATATGGCAGCTTGGGCTGGGAAAGATGAAGCAGTAAAATTTCTGCTTGAAAATAAAGCTTTGCCAAATCTTGTTTCTTTTAGTGGAGATACTGCATTGCATCTAGCAGCTCAACATGGCTACTCAGGATGTGTGAGATTTTTTAATATAATTTTTTTCTGAGTTTCTCTTTTTTAATTAGTAATTATTTGTAGTTGAAATTTAAAAGCTATGTTATTGAAAAATCAAAGAGATTTTAGATATTTAGAATTATCAAAAGTTACTTTTATGATTTTATTAGTTCATGCTTTACATGTAATCACCTACTGATAATTGTTTAGGCCAAGCTCCTTCTTGGATTTAATGCAGATGGTACATTCCGTAATAGTTGTTTGGAAACTCCACTTGATCTTGCTTGTCAGTATGGTCATACTCAGGTGTATTTTTTTACCAAAACATATGAAGCATATATTTTGAAACTTTTGACTTGTTTATCAAGTTGATATCTATTCTGATGATGGTCCTTATTTTTAAGTCAAATTTAATTTGAAGACATCAATATTCAGTTGTTTTTTAAAGAATTGTAATTATATTATAATTATGTTAATTTATGTTAACAAATTTTCCATTCTCTTATGAGTTTTTTTTTTTTTTTTTTTTTTTTTGAAATATTAGGTTGTAAAACAGTTATTGACAAATGAAATGATAACATCAGTTCTGCTCTCTCCAACAAACACTTCTAAATCTCCACTTCATCTCTCTGCAAAATCAGGACATGATGATATTGTTTCTTTGCTACTTCTGCATGGAGCTCATGTTGATGAAGTAAGAGCTGAAGGAACTGCTCTGCATTTAGCTGCCCTTTATGGCAAAACAGAAGTTGCTCGCCTATTATTAAAAGTAGGTTTATTGTTATATTTTCTATATCAAAAATTCTATTCAACTTTAGTTTTATTATTATTATTATTGTTATTATTATTATTATTATTATTATTATTATTATTATTATTATTATTATTATTATTATTATTATTATTATTATTATTATTGTTATTATTATTATTATTATTATTATTATTATTATTATTATTATTATTATTATTATTACTATTATTATTATTATTATTATTATTATTATTATTATTATTATTATTATTATTATTATTATTATTATTATTATTATTATTATTATTATTTGATTATCAAAATGAGAAGTTGGAATTGATTAATGGAAAATTAGTTAATGAAAAAATTTTCTAAATTTTTTTTTTAACGTATAAGTAATCTTTGTGATTTGGCTTTCTGTTTTGAGGTAATATATGAATACTTTCTTCAGATATTTGTTTACTTTAGGCAGGTGCAAGTGTCTTTAAGACTAATGAAAAAGGCCTGATGCCATTAGACCTTGTAAATAAATTTACAACTTCCAGGGCAGCTTTAGAAATAAAGCAAATGCTGAGAGGTGATAAAAAGATTTTTTTCTTTTATTAATTTTTCTATTGTATAAAAATAAAAGGAAAAAAAGAGAAAAATGCAGTATTCACTATCCTTGTGTGAAAAGTTAAAATCATACTTCTGTTTTTTGTGATCAAATGTGAACTTTACTAGAGACTTCAATACAATCCATTAATATTGTTTACTATGCAGAAGCTGCTGGTGAACATATAGTCTATGCGCAAGCTGTTTCAGACTACAGTAATCAGTATGATGAAACAAGTATATCTTTTAAATGTGGAGAAACTATTGCAGTTAGTACCTTTTTTAGCATTTTTTTATTTTATTTTTCTTTACAAATAAATTGCAGATAAGTTCTAATTTATCTTTGCATCAAGCCAAAAGGATTCTACTGCATAATGTGCATGATCTAAGCTTTTTTGGTATTCTGTGTCATAATTAATCATGCGTTTATTTTCTTTTACCAGCTCAACAGGATAAAACTTCACAGTTATTTTGTGAAATTTCATCCTGTTGAGCTGTTTCAGGAAATTTTTCACAGTTATTCTGTAAAAATTTCACACTTATTCTGCAAGCTAATACATCAGCTATTTGCAATTAATAATAAAATTTGAAAATAAAACTAGAGTTTGAAGTATTTAACTTCCTTAAATAGTTTTTGTCTAAATCATAATAGAAAACTACATAAGCAAATTTCTTGAGCTGAAAGTCTTTTTACTTATCATCCTAGTAAATATCACAGCATATGTCAGTTGCCCATATTTATTTAATTTACTGAAAGATTTGTGGATTTTGATAAATCTGTACTATTTTTGTTTTTAAATGGTGTAATTGGTGTTTACTTAAGTTATTTTCTATGGCTTTTTAATTAATCTTTAATTAGATTACTTATTATGTAGGTCCTTCAGAGAAATCATGATGGACGTTGGAAAGGTTTTGTTGTTGGGTCAAAGGTTTATTTCTAGATTTTTTATTTAAAAAATTTTAAAATTTGTTTAGACTCTATAAAAAGTATAGTTGCAAAATGTTCTTGAAATATAGGAGGAAACAGTTGGCTTTTTCCCAGCAATGGCTGTTCAAGTTATCTCTCAGAAAGCAGTTTCTGGAAGCTCTCTGTCACCAAGCACACCAAGTAAATGTCTTGTTCCTCTCCATTTTCATCTGGTTTTTATATTTATTTTTTTAAACTGCTTTTAAAATAAGCTTTCCTTATTTTTATTTAGTATTTTTGCTTAACATTGTTTTTATATTTATTTATTTTTTAATTATCTTTTAAATCTTTTGTTTTTATATGTAAATTTTTTTAAAATTATGTTAATAGTGTAAAGGTCATAATATATAAAGCAGCCTCAGGATGATTTTATGAAAAGTTTTGTTAAGTTTTATGCAAAATGATTTATTAAAGCAAGTTTGGCATGTTCTTAATTCTTTAGATTTTTTATTTGGCTCATTCAGCTCATGATTAAACCGTCTTTTGTAAAACATTCTTTTGGGAATTAATTAACATTAAGTTTTGAAAAGGGAAAAAACATTTTGAAGTTCAACACGGTTTATAAATATGAGGCTAAAGAGTTTGTTTTCTGGTAAATATTAAATGAAATTTCAACTTATTTTCAACTTCATAAATATTTTATCATTTTTAATCTTACTTTTTTCCAATTTTTTCTGAACTTCAAAAACAATTTATTTAAAACGTTCTATAATAAGATTATAAGCTTTAATTATTACTAAATTTTGTCTATTACAAGCAATTTATGCTATATTACTTTTAAAAATCTTTTCATTTACTAGTTTACATTTATGTCAAGTAAGTTTTACTTTTTTATATTTTTTTTTCAGGTAAAAGTTCAAGGAATTCAAAAACTGACCCTAGTAATGTTTTTTTTTTTTTAGTTTGCAGCAATATGACTTTATTTTTGATTTTTTTTTAGAATGTAATGATAATGAGTGATTAATATTTTACATTTTTTCTAAATTTTATTTTTTAAAATAAGGTTCTCCTGCTACTCCTACGCAGAAGCCTATTGGAGTTGTTCCTATAGGAAGCTTTGAAGTGCTAACCTTAGCTAATGGTATTTTAGTTTCTCTTCAATAGGAATGAATAATTAAGTACTTTATATTTTATTTCAAGTTGACTTAATAGTCAGGGAATTTTGTTTTTGGTTTAGCAAATCCAGAATGCATTGCTCCTGTAATCAAACAAACTGCCGGTGGAAATGTACTCACTCACATGAACAGCTTTAAAAGCAACAAGTATATGTATGCAGAAAAACCAAATCACCATGATGAATTGCAACAACCTCCTTTATCGCCGAAGTTATACAAAATGAACGCTTCTCCTGAAAAACAGATTTCAACCCCACTGAAAAGAGGTCAGTCATTAAATGCACACTACACATCTTCACGAAATAGTTCTGATGAGAATAAAAAGTTTAGGCCACGAGTATCAAGCACTGGATCACCAAGGCGTGATGGTTTGAAGAAGCAAACTGTAATTATTTTCTTATTTCTGGTCTGTTAGAAATCTAATAACAATTTACAGAAAAACTTTATATGAGTTTCATTTTAGATTGCAGTCAGTGACAAACCCTGTTTTGGTATCATATTTATAAAAAGTTCCTTATATATTATCATATTATGGTTGTTTGTAAAGAGATTTATATTAGGCATTTTATACTTTAGTTTAGTAATTTAAAAAATTTTATTTACTTGCAGCACTTAAGTCCTAAAAGTCATTGTACATCTACTGAGATTCCAGAAAGCACTTCTCCTACTAAGCGTGACCCATCATCTGACACTTATACAGATGTTTGTCACTTAGTTTATGCAGAAAGTCCTAAGCAAGTTGCTAAAAATAGTAAAAACCTATCATCCCCACATCCTTCAATTAACAACGCAAACAAAGAGATCTGCAATGGCAGTACTGCTGCAAGCTCTACACCAAAATCCGCTCATATAAAACATTTTAAAAGTAAAGATCATAACCTTCCTTACAATTATGAAGACATGTCCGGTTGTTTTAATCCCCAATTACAACCTCCAGCACAAGATATGCATTTGAAACAATCTCGTTGTGTTCCTATGAGTGATTATGGTTCAATGTGTACTACCTCATCCAGTTCATTAGAAACAGCTGACCACCAAACTAGTCACCATGACGAGTTGATGGAAAAAATTCAACGTTCCTATAACTCTTCTAATAAGTTTTATGAACAGAACAACCATCACAGCACTGCAAGTAGTAATGAAAAATCACACAACTATGACAATTATGATGGTTATAATAATGAAATTAATAGAACTTCAAATCATCTTGAAGATATGAGTTTTTTTTCACCGCCTCTTCCTTTGCCAAAAAAAAGGGAAAGATCAAATTATGAAAACCATGATGAGGTTTGTCCGACAAGCAGCAATAGTGACAAAGGTATCTTTTTTCTCTTTTTTTTTTTTTTTTTTTCTTTTTCTTTTTCAATTGGTATTTTGGATAATACAATAATTGAAATCTATTTGTTTATTTTCAGAATTTGATTACCCTGAACCAAGTAACAATGTAAGTTGTGTAAAAAATTAAATTGATTAGCAATAAATCTAAAAAAAAAAAAAAGTTAAATATATCTATAAATATATATTGTTCTAAAAGATTTATTGTCCTGTTAGGCAGAGAAGCTGGTGTTGGATTGGTTGAATGAGCTTAAGCTTACTTTTTACTATGAGCATTTCATATCAAATGGTTTTGATATGACCAGCATACAAGCTATAACACCTGAGGTTAGCAGTTTTTTATTTAAAGTGAGAGTATGTTTAATTTTGTAATCAGCTTTTTAATGTTTCTTTTAGTATTTATCTTTTTGTTTTGAATGTTTCTTTTTAAGTGTCTATTTTTTTGTTGCACACATGCACACTTCTTCCATACACGCACACACACACACCTACACACACACTTCTTCCTTATAATTTTCAACCTTTCACCTTACACCTTTCAGTTTCATCTTTGAAGAATTTTTAATCTTCTTCTGAAGGCTCAGAAATTAGATAAGAGAAAACAGTTCCATTTAGTGAGTTTTATAGTCAGTCAGCAAATGTTTGATTAGTTGATTTATATGCAGTTAGCAAATAGTTTTTTTTTAATAATTGATTTAGTGAAATATTTTTCTTCTTGATTCATATTTTAGTCAGTGAAATAATTTTATTAATGATTTCATACCCAATGGTTTGGATAGTTTGTAAGTTAGTAGTCTGATGGAAAGTTAATGAAAAAAGTTAACTAATAATTTTTTTGGGGATATTTTCAGTCCATTGCATATTAAAAAAAATTATTTATATTAAAAAATTTATTTCATATTAAAAAAAAATTTATTTAGGATTTAAATTCCCTTGAAATTATGAAAACTGGTCATCGTAAAAAGTTGTTATCTGAAATAGCAAGACTTCCAGTCAGCAATTTGCTACCAAGTCAAAAACCAGTAAGTTTTTTTTACTGATTGAAGCTTTTAGTAAATCAGTAAGGGTTTTTTGTATGCCATTTTCTGTTAGATACAACATTAATTATAATAAATATTATTAACATACATCCTACATCAGTAATAATTTATAATATTTTGATAATTAATGTAATTTTTGGTTATATTACTTTTAAATATAATTATAGATAAGTATAGTTTGTTTTAAAATCATGCTTTAAAAAAATTTGCAAAATGGCGTTACTTTTTTGATAGGAAAATGTTCGAAAATGGTTATCAAACCTCAACCTATCACAATATGAACCAAATTTTGTGGAAGGTGGATTTGATGATATAGATTTTATCAAAGATCTAGATAAAAGTGATCTTGACATGATTGATATTAAAACAATTGGGCACCAAAAGAAACTTTTAATGGCTGTACAGCGCTTGCATGATTTAGAACTTACAGATATATTAGATAGGGCTGTTGAAGGTATTATATCTGTTAACATATTTTTTAGATTATTTGTATTGCCACAAAAAATTATCTAAAAATTGTCTTTTATGAACATGCTTGTAACTTACTATTAGGGCTACAGATAAATGTTGTAAATATAAGTACAAATATATGTACAAATATATATATATATATATATATATATATATATATATATATATATATATATATATTTAACATTTCATCTGTTATATATGTGAATCATAGTTTACTACTTTAGTGACAATCATACCATCTATTGATAAACACTATTTTTTTGTTTTGATAGCTTTAGCTAATATTTGCTTTTAGCTTAAAAAAGCCTATTATAAGGAAAAGAAAAAATGTGTAAAGTCCATTCTTTTACTATTTTGACTACATATTAATTATTAAAATTATTTTCATAATAATCAAGGAAATTTCACATTGCATAAATCAAAAAAGAGAAAATATTGTTCATATTTGAAGTTTCAGGTTTTTTTTTTTGTTATTGTGTTTACCGTCCTTTATCAAGGTTATATTTTGACATGTTTATGTTAATTTTTTTTTTTTTTTTTTTTTTTTGAAAAAAAAATTTTTAGTGACCTCAAAAGATTTTCATATAAAATCAACAGACATGAAAACATGAATTGCATATTGTTTTATAATCTTAAATACAAGTAATAAACAGTTTTCTTTTCTCTTGTTGATATCAATATTTCTGTTCACTTAAGTTAATTTATAAAACCTCTTCAGTGTTTGTGTAACAGTTCAACAACAGCTTTAAGTGCACTTAAAAACTGTGATAGCTGTTTAATTCTATTTTACTGACACATGTTTGTAATTCATGTGTCAGCACAGTGAATGTTGCTTCTACTTGGCGTGCTTGTAGTTTATCATGTTCTGTAGTTTTATGTTTTAGAATGAGTTCTTATTGCCTTTTAGTATATATTAAAATAGTAGTATTATTAGCATGTATATTGGTATTAAAATCATTAATTTTACTGATATTGTTGCTATTGTTGTAGATTTCTTAGTATAAGTTTTGTAGCTGTAGTAATTCTATTTCTATTTAAAAATAAGTATTAACCTCTTTGTTAAAAAAATTATAAAAACCAATAAAAGTGTATTAATTGAGTTAAAGTTTTGCGGATGCTTAAGAAGATAAAGGCTTATTGACAATTGAGAAGGGTTTCCTGTGTGACAATTTTGCATAAGTTCCTAGTTTGACAATCAAAGTAAGATAATTAAAGTTTTATGTGGGGATAAAACAAGAATAGAGGAATAAAGGAAACAAGGCTGTAGGATAAAACTTAAGATAAAAATTAAGTTTAAATTATTTTTAATGTTAAGTTCTAAATAAAAAATATATTATAATATTTTCTCCAATTTTACAAAAGTTTTTTTTTTTTTTGTTTTTTTTTTGGTTTTTTTTTCTTCTCTATCCAATCTTTTGATCTTTTAAACTCATCAAGTGTGTTTTCCTTTTTTTTTTTAATGTGATTGAGGAATCATGCAGCCAATGAAATCACTTTTGAGTTAGATTCTTGAATTTACTATTATTGCCATGCAGTTTTCTGTTTGTTTACACCATGTTTGTTTGGCTTTTATTAGTAATATTCTTATCATTTGTAATACTTACATCAAACAAACATTTTTTACATTAAAAAAATAATTTTTTAATTTTTTAACTTCTTATTCTTGTTTTAATGCTTTGTTTTTTTTTTCTCTTGTCTTTTTTTTTTAGTGTTTTTGCTTTGTTTACTTTTTGCAGCTTAGGAAAGTTGTTGTGATTTGTTCTCAACATTTATTTCATCAAAAAAAGCACTAAGATTTTGATTATAATTTAATTTTGCAATTGTTTTGTGCAGGATGCTTTTAAAGATTCCTGTGTTGAGGAGATTACTCAGAAATTTCTTAATTATTGTTCTTGTTGATTATGATTTACAATCAATTTATAATGAAATAATTTTTGTCTGATGAATTAATAATCCCATAAGTTCATCAAAGAGACCAAAACAATGAAACATGGCTTAATATTTCTACAGTTTTTTTTTTTTTTTTTTATGCTAAATGTTAAAATGTTAAATGTTTTTTTAATGTTTAATGTTACCTTCAATAAGTATTTATTATTTTACTTTTTGTTCTTTTTAAATAATTTTTTTTTTTTTCTTTTTTTTTTTTTTTTTTTTAGCGAGTCCAATAAATAGAAATTATAGCTTTCATCGTGATCTTTCAAGAGCCACAACTGATCATACCTCAGATTTAGTTTATAATAAAATGTCTCCATCATTGGATGATGATTTGCCTCCACCACCGTCAAGTATACTAATGCATGAGAACAATTCTCCACATAATCCACATATTGCTAAAAAACCTGTTGCTGCTCCTGTTTCTGTAAATGGAAAAGCTCCTATTTTGAAGCCAAAACCATCAGTCAAGTCAGCGAATAGCGACTCTTCAACTAGTTCTTCAGACATAGTCACTAATTTAAGAAAAATTTCGGTTAACTCTCCTCCTGGGGAAGTACAAGGTGACCAAAGTGAACAAGTTATTTCATCAAAGTCTCGAGGTAAAATATAAGTGTAACTTGAGGCATATTATTATGATTGTATCTATAGTTTCATAAATTAGCTGTTGAGTTAGTTAATGAATGAATTTCATTCTAAAATAGTTATTACAATCAGGCATTGAATGCAATAAGCAAGACAAGATTTTAGTTTACAAGATAGTTGTTAGGTAATTCAATAGTATTCATACAGAAAATGTGATGTAAGAAAAAAGATGAAGAGTCTTTAAACAACTGTTTAATTTTTATATATAAAAAAAAAGGTGTATCATTTTCTGTACTCAGTGAAGATCTCCAATAATTGTGAAAATCTCAGTGAAAATCTGCAATAATGAACCCAGCTAAAACCAATCGTTCTTATAGAAATGACATTACAAATTATTATAAAACAAAATTTAAAAAAAGTGTAGTGAAAGGGATTTGTAATTCCTCATTTAATAGAATCCTTGAACAAAAAAAAAAAGAAAATAAAAATGAAAAATAATAATGTTATGACTTTTATAAATTAAGAGTAGTAAAATTAAATGACAAGAAAGTAAAAATGCCCGCCCCCCCCCCCTCATTCTTATTTCAAATTGAAAAAAAATTATTAACTAAAAAAAAAATAGACATTTTAAAAGTTAATTTTAATGTGAAAAATTTGTCATGTTTTTCTCATTTAATCCATTGAATAGTTATTACCTTAGAAACTTCTGTATTATTTCTGCAAGTCTTAAATTTTTAATGTCCTATTAATCTTTTTTAAAATACTCAGTTTTCTCTGGGATTTTTTTTTTGGTTTTTTTTTACTATTTGAATAAAAAGATGGAAAGGATTTTTTTGTCCTTTTGAAGTCCTTCATTTTACACTTTCACTTCATTTTCTTATGGCCTTCCTTTCTTTTTAAGATATTTTTAAACAAATGGATAGGCGTATAAGTACTGGTGAGCAAATGATAAGTCCACCCAATACAATGACAAGAACAAGCTCTGTAAGCAATCCCAATGTGCGAAAGACATCTGACATAACTTCTGCACCTCCTATAATTGCACCAAAACCATCAGTTAAAAAGCCTCCTCCTCCTGCACCTCCTAAAAGATCAAGCAGTGTTAGTGTTCCTTCAAGTATGTTTTTTTTTCTATTTAAATTTGTTTGTTTTCTTTTTTTTATATATATATTTATGTAATTACACTATAACTGTGCTTTATATAGATGATGTACCTGTTTATCATTCATTCGAGCCTGTTCTAGAGAATGTGGTTCCCTCCTCAGAAACATCACCTAAAATGCCCTCTTTTACGCCTGCACCTCCACCTAAAAAACAAGTTTTAGTCCCGGAAGCGTCATATACGATTCCATCTCAGTCAGATTTACCGTCGCCACCCCTTGAGTTGACGTCATCCCCTAGTCATAATCTTGAGGAACCAGGTTCCGTAACTCTCCAAAAGAATGGAGAAAAAGGGTAATTTTTAAATATTTTTAAATTCATTTTCATAACTACATTAAAAAAAGATTTATTAATCTATTTAATTTTTTTTTCTAGTTTTGAAGAAACAGACGATATACTTGCTGATATAATGGCAGATATTGATGACTTTAGCGCTCAGATTGATTCCATGTTTTAAGCGGCGAATAAAATAAAACACGCTTCACACAGTATATGAAATGGCTATCACTCACTAAGCATGTTTAGCCACTGGTTCTTATCTATGAGAAAATTTATTAAACAGCTGCGAATTACATGCTGCTTGAATGAATAAAAGAGCTTTTAAAAACAAATATTTATTTATTGCGTTTTTACTTTCTTTTTGTGGTTTCATGTTAATAGTGAACCGTTTTAGGCTTTTTATTTAACGGAAACATTTTAAAATATTTTGCGCTGTTTCTTCGTTCTAACTAACGCTGTTTTCGTCCTGCATGTATTTAAAACATGCCCAATCTGCGCGCAATTTGTAGTCTTATTCGCTTTTTTATTGTTTTTCTTTTGCTGTAAGTTTGTAAAACTGATTGTATATTATGTGTAAATAGACATATCACTTTGTTGGAGTTTTTAATTACTGCTACACTTATTATTTTGCTTTTACTGATTTTTTTTTAAAATAATAGTCTCAATGCCACAAGAAACTTTCGTGTATTTAGATTTACCGTGGTGTGAACTAAAAAAGTCCTATGCTTTAAGAAAGTCCAAATTTAAGAAATGACAAATTTCATATATACATAAAATTAACATTAAGAGAAATAAAAATAGTTCTTTTAACTAACTAGATATCTAGTTAGTTAAAAGAACTATTTTTAAATAAGATAAAATAATTAAGTTATTTTCCCCAAGCGTTTATTTTATATATACGAAATTTATCATTTCTTAAATTAGGACTTTGTTAAAGCATAGGACTTTGTTAGGTCACACCACGGTACTCAGAAAAAATTAATTATTGCTAATTAGAGTTGTTAATAAGTATAAATAGAAGGAAAATGAAGGAGATTGTTTGGTTGTAAGTTAGTTAAAACTTCATTATTAGTAATTAACAGAAAAACGCCGATGCCTACTTTTAAATTTATACTTATTCCTTTTAATCCCTACATTCCTGTAAGTACCAGAGACAGTCACTAAACTATAAGCGAGAGCTCAGATTCTTATAAATTACGCAGCACCTGGATCTCTTTGAGAACGTTGTTTGTCCTCTAAAATGGGATTCTAAGCACCTCAGTACTTTGTTTAAAACCGCTGATGTTTATAACACTACTATGAGGTTTTACAGTACCTTTGGAGATCGCAGCATGAAAAGTTCTTTTTTAAAAACAAAGAAACAAGAGATATGAATGAGAAATCTCTTCTTGACTAAATATCAAACATCCAAAAATTAGATTTACGTTAGGTTTTCGTAAGTATCGATAGCTAAAAGTTCGGAATTGAAATGAACTCTTGAAATTTTGTAACAAAATAATAAAATGTGATAATTGGTCTATATCAATGATATATACTTACTAGATATCTAACTCGCGCTTCCGCAGTGAAGCAAATTTTTTGCCAGCCTGAAATGACGCAATTATAAATAAAAGCAAAACAAAAATGAAGCATTGTCAGTTTAAATAAAAAGGCTACCGGCATTAAAAGCTTTAAAAACTTGCTTCACTTTTTCTTGAAGAATTTTTGTGAAGTTAGACATCTAGTTAATATATATTATTGGTCTATATTTCTTTGAATTCCAGAATAATAACAGTTTAATTCAACAGGATAGATTTCATAGCAAAATAAAAGATTGTTTACGCATGATTGATTTTTTGCGTGTAAATTTTTTTTTTTCTCAAGTCAATCAAAAAGGCTGTAATAAAACGAGTGATAGAGATATTTAGAAATAACATCATCAGCTTTGATTTTTTTTTTTTTTTTTTTCTTTTTTACTCTTTCTATTTTTTCTTATACTTTTAAACCGTAAAATTCACTAATTTGTTTATTTCTTTTAAATAAATCACGATCGCACACCGTCGTCGTAATTAAATAGCGACCTGAATTTTTTAAAATTGATTTTGTAAACTTAAGAGGAATAGACAATAAGAATTTGTAAAAAGATAAACGACGTGTAAATATTTTCTTTAAAAAGTTACAGCTCTTCTAAAGCAAAAAATAAATTTTTTTAAAGAAGATGCCTAATTGCATTTGTTTAATTTTCAACATTAGCAGTTTATGCACAAAACTGGTTACTAAAGATTTTATTCAGGAAGTTTTCAATGCAGAACATAGAGGCTAAGCTTTGCGTTATTAAACTTCAAAATTAAGAGAGATTACAAATATCATATCATGGAACTTGGCCTATTCAAAGGACTACAAATGCAGTGTCATCTGCAAAAAAAACGCTTTAATCGTTAAAGTCGAAGCAAATGTCACGCGGTTTAAAAAATACGGAAAGCGAGTTTAAATATTTTGTCGACTGTTAAAATAACACTCTGTATGAAAAAAATAGCTGCAAAATTCAGAGGAAGGCTATTCTTACTTTTTGCATGTTTTACAAAAAAAAAAGAGTACACAAAGCATGCAAAGTGAGGGTAAACATTCTTGGAAGCTTATGAATCCTGTTGTAGCTACTATGGATATAAAACCACTCCTTTTGTTGTTGTTGTTGCATAGTACCATAATCAAGGAGTTTTTAACACGTATTATATTTTGGGTATGTTAACATAACCTCAATCGATTAATCGTATTTTATTTGTTTGTGTCCGCGGGGAAATAACAAACGATCTTTAATGGGGTAACTTCGAACGTTTAAAGTTGAGAACACGCGGACGTCAGAACACACGGACGTCAGAACACACGGACGTCAGAACACACGGACATCAGAACACACGGATGTCAGGCGGCCAGATCTTAAGTGTTTCTTACTTTAGTCACATTTAGTTTTAACAGATAAATCGTTAGATATGTAATTTCATTTAATAGAGTTAGTTTAGAAATTCAATGCTTTATTTCCAATTTATACAGTTGCACCTGAAAAGTATATACTTGAAAATATTAAGAGGTCAGAAACCCAAAAAAATTTCATTGTTATTATACAATATGCATTATAAAGTCTGACAGTGGCTTTTTTAAAAGATAGCAATTATTAAGAAAAAATTTAACGAGTCAATCAGTCACTTCAAAGTATCGCGTTTATGTACTTTTGTCAATAACAGTTGTTAAGGTTGTATCCTTTTTAATGACTACGCTTTTATCAAACAATTATTGTTATGGAAACAGCAGATGTTGCTTACTGCATTCCAATGTATTCTAAAACTTTGAAAGCAATTTTTAAAATCTTAACTTATTTGAATGTGGCTATGAAACTAACCAGGTTAGCTATAAAACTGCTCAGTTTATCTATGATTAGTTTGTTGCGTAAATTTACTATCCCTAAATGTGCTATTTCATTTTTCTCTTCTGGTTCACTGAAATTGATTAAATTTAAATTACTCAACTCGACGAATTTGTGCACCAAACAAAAATTTGTTATTTCAAACAAAAAATGTTAATTTGTTTTTTACAGAATATAGTATACACTATCAAGTTGTCATTTATCACTCAGCGATAGAGAATCTATATCAACTCAATGGGTAATGTCTTTAAATTAACCAAGAAAAATTAAACTAAGAAATTAATGATGGTAGCATTAAACTTAAATACTAAAAGCAAAAAAAAAAAAAGCTGGAGGCAGCAAAGAGGAAAAGATGGAAAAGAAGCGGAGTAGGTTCAGTTTTAACATCAAATTTAAAAGGGTTTAAAAAGGTTTCAGAATATTATTAAAAGTTATTTTGATATTTTTACGCTCCCCTTGACTTATTTTTAGATAATTTCAGATTTTTTCCAGGATTTTAAATTTTTCTGTTTTACAGCTTTTATTCTTTAGAGCAAGTTATCTTTTTTCAAATAACAACCATTTTTTAAACTCTTGCGATATCTTTTAAATAAACTTTTAATTTTTGTATATATTTTTCCCCTAAGAACAATGTGGGCAAAGCTAACCTTTTCCTTTTATCTTAATTGCTAGGTTTTGGTCTTTTTGTATTAAACCGTTGATTTGTTAACAATTTAGTGGCGTATTGTTTTCATTCTTAAAAGAGTTTTATTAAGAAAGCTGATTCAAAGAAACTTTATCGCAACCAAATTTGCGTTGCACGGAGATCATTAATGCGAATCTAACAATAAACAGTTGAGTACAATTGCTAGATAAACCGCTGTACTTAAGATAAACGACTTTATTACGTTGATTTACTTACTCCGCTGTCACTCGAAATACTTAAAGCATCGACATTTGGTTTTTCGGTTTTTATAAGTAACGAAAAGTAACCAACCTCTAAATCATTCTTTAAATAAAACTATCTGAAGTTTGTTAGAATAAAACTCTTTATGCGTTTAAAGCAGCAAAGTTTTTAATGTGATAAATTTATGTTTATACATTCATTTGTCATTTAAATCTTTTGATAAAAATAAAATTAATGGTTGTAATCAAATAGGAATTCTGCGCAATGTCTTGAAGGGTTGAAACAAAATAGCATGAAACTTTTTTCTGGAATCTTAGAGCTTTACATGTCTCTCTCTATATAAATTATTTTAAATTTGACTTATTTCAAATGATTTAATTAGAAGTTCGAACATTATTCGTTACTATTCGTTAAAAAAACAAACCTTAAACTAAATGACGTAAAATAAATGATGCTTAACCATAAACTAAATGACGTAAAATAAATTAATGCCTTTATTCGGCATCCGTTAAAAAGTTTGTTATTTACACCGTAGTGATGGCGGCTGGAAATTTATACAGTGTGCAAGAAAGAAAGTTACTATTATAGTTTAAGTTAATGCCCAGGTAAATGTTTGTTAAATATAAATAGTAATTCAAAGAGATTTTTTCATGATTTTTATTGCTAGTAACAAACAAAAATTTTATTATAGGATACATATAAAAATAATTTGTTTACTAAATTTTATAGAAAATTTCTATTAAATACAAGGTACTGAAATTAATCTTAATTAAATTTAATACATATATGCACCTGTTTATCGCTCCACCTGCCTTAGATTTTTTAAGCCTAAATCAAATCTTTGTCATTTTTGAGTTTAACAAGTAACTTAAACTAAAAATAGTTTTTTGTATCATCTAATTCATTATATAACATTATTAATAAACAAGTTCATAAATTTGCTTAACTAGTTAATACTTACCTGGACAATATAAACTGTAGTACACTTAAGAAATTTTCAAAATCTTGCTAACTTAAAAAATAATTACTTAATAAATGTATATACACTTACACAACTATATGTTATTTCATCCCTTTAAATGTGTACATATTTTCTTATTAATTAACACATCCTCCTAAAGCTGAGGCAAAATCTTTTTTTATCTTTCAGAATCACATTAACTTAACATGGCAGTTTATTTTGATTATAAAATCTTGCCATACTATGAGGACAGCCAGTGCAACATAACAACATGGCATAGCAGTTTTTCTCTGCTAGCTGTTGCATACAATAAAGGCTCCATGGGGTATGTGGCACTTTATTTAGATGAGGTTTGTTGTTATTTTATAATTGTGTAATTAAATTTTGTTATAGAAATAAACTATAAAAATCTTTTTGGAAAAAATCCTATATTAAGTTAACATCAATTCATTATCAGAGGCAAACAATAATCAGTTTATCTAAAAAATATAGTATGGTTTGGGATTACTTTGATATGGTCTCAATTTAAATCCATAATAGTTCCTTTGGGTTTTCTCAGTTTAGTTTTCTCAGCTTAGGAGATTGTTAGTTTCTTTAATTATATTTGTTCCTAGAGTTGTCAAATTGCTATAAAATTAGTACTTGAAAATAAGAGAGGTAAATTAATCTGTTTTAAACCATCAAGTGTAAAAACAAGTACAGCAGTCCCAAGTGAATTTCAATAATAAAAGTTCACCAGTTTTTATGATAAGAATTGTCATGAGATTTATTTAAACAAATTATTCATGATTATTTCCAAGTTTTCTTAATGAGTTACTTTTGTGTTTGTTAGATATTAAAAAAATTTATATCTAGACTTTAATTTAATCTATATATATACTCAAAGCTAATCTCCCTAATGATAAAATTCAGTCTTGGTATGGATAAATTTATTCTCATCCCACAATCAAACTCTTGTTATAGGAAGTTTTTAGATTTATTTATGCCAATATCTTTAGGTATAGATATATTTGTATTTAACACTTTTTTTTTAATTTTGATTAAAAGGGAGAACAAGTTGAAAATTCTAAAATTGAAAGAGAATCTGCTGTAAGTAAACTTTCTTGGCACCCAAATCGGAAAATACTGGCAAGTGGTTGGAAAAATGGTTGTCTTCTTTTGTGGAATGAGCATAACAAAGAGTTAAATGAAGCTCCAAAGTTTCATTTGACAGAGATTACTTGCATTTGTTGGAATCGAACTGGATCTAGGCTTATTACATCAGATCAGGTATGTATTTACATAAAGATTTAGTGTGCATTATACTCTTCCTGAATTTGCAAGCCTTATTAGTGCCAGCCAGTATCTTGCAATATGTAAAGTATGAAAATGTTATGTGGTTTAAATCAATTAATGAAGAGGTCATACTTTTTAATTTTTGGAATGAATATGTAATATTTTAAAATTCGATAAAGCACTTGGGAGTTATTGCATCAAAAACTGAAGATGCCTTGTTATTGAATGAAAGTTAATTTTATATAGGCAGGTTTAGTGTGTGTTTGGAAAATTGATCAACGTGGCAAGTTCCAACAGTCTCCTATGTTTAAAAATGAACTGGGATCAGCTGTTGTAAAAGGTGTTTTAAAATCAACAGGTGTTACAGATGTCTCAACGTAAGTTTGGCAATGATGCTTTTATTCCAAATTTTTCATAGCAATATTTACCTTATTAATTATACATGAAAAACAGTGATTAAAATTTCATAAAATGCAGGAGGAATATGTTTATTACTATTCTTTAGTAATAAACATATTCCTCCTGTATTTTTATTTGCTCAAAAGAGCAAATAATAATAATGGAGAATAATTATTTTTAGCTTATTTACATATTTTCTAAAAAGTTGTTATTATCATTAACACAATTTTTTTTCAGAGATATTGCTGCTGCTGCAAGGGCTGCCATTAGTGGCAATAAAAATGCCCTTGATTTGTTTGACATGGACAAAAGTTCAAATTTCACCAATAGTGAAGGAATACAACTGTATATTGCCACAAAAGATGGTACAATTACTTTTTGTTTTTAAAATTGTTATCTTGAAGAATTGCAAACAAATTTTTCTTAACTTAGATTTATATGCATATCATTTTTTATCCTTATTATATTTTAGCTGTCTTTTTTTTAACATAATTAGGTAATGTTTACTTCTTGGATGAAAAAGGCAAATGTAAGCAGTGCTTCAAAGTAGATGCTCCTATACTGTACCTGCTATACTATGAGAATCAAGATATTGTTGTCACGGTTACTGATGCTTTATTCCTTATTCAACATTCATTAAAGCCAGATGGTAGCTATGGAGAGATATCTAAGGTTAAATTTCACATTTATATCTTATATTCTTTTTTAAAAATATTGTCTGGTGATGATGATGGTGATGATGGTGATGATGATGGTGATGGTGATGGGGATGGGGATGGTGATGGTGATGATGATGATGATGGTGATGGTGATGGTGATGGTGATGATGATGATGATGATGATGATGATGATGATGATGATGATGATGATGATGATGATGATGATGATGATGATGAACACAATCATGATCATGATCATCATGATCATCATGATCATGAGATCTTATGATCATGATGATCTCATGATCATGATGATCATGATGATCTCATTATCATCATGATCATGATCTCATGATCATGATGATCATGAGATCATGATCATCATGATCATCATGATCATGAGATCATGATCATCATGATCATGAGATCATGATCATCATGATCATGAGATCATGATCATCATGATCATGAGATCATGATCATCATGATCATGAGATCATGATCATCATGATCATGAGATCATGATCATCATGATCATGAGATCATGATCATCATGATCATGAGATCATGATCATCATGATCATGAGATCATGATCATCATGATCATGAGATCATGATCATCATGATCATGAGATCATGATCATCATGATCATGAGATCATGATCATCATGATCATGAGATCATGATCATCATGATCATGAGATCATGATCATCATGATCATGAGATCATGATCATCATGATCATGAGATCATGATCATCATGATCATGAGATCATGATCATCATGATCATGAGATCATGATCATCATGATCATGAGATCATGATCATCATGATCATCATGATCATCATCATGAGATCATGACCATCATCATGAGATCATCATCATGATCTCAGAAGATTAAGCACAAGTACATTTTCATAGCTCTTAAAGAAATTGAATTTATTTTCTAGGTGAAGATAAGTGGACAAGCTATCAACTTGGTTGTAACATGGGCTGGACCTGGGCTGATTGCCATATCCACCAAAAGTCCCATAGTTCGGTAAAAATTTAGTTGCTATTATTAATATCATTAAGTTTATTATTAGCATTATAAATGCAAATAGCAGGAACAGTTTCTATTAAGTAGTTCACAAGTGGCTTTCAAATCATTGTTGGATAAATATAAAATTTAGTAAGTTTTAAAGTTACTAACTGCTTGTTGTTTTCAACCCTGACTGTTTAAAATTGTTATTAAATCACTTTAGTTTTGAATTTGTTTGGAATTAATGTGTTAGTTGTAAATCAAATTGTTGCACAGACTTTTAGACATTAAAACTGATCAGAATTTTGTGTTGAACCTTGATGTGACACTTGGGTTTAAAGCAAATGAGTGTGTAAACTTCATTGCATACAGCCAAGCTCTAGGTAAACTCAATTTTCTTGTCTCAATGTCAAAATTTCAAAAATAGATTCATCTTTTATTCATATATATGTAATCTTGAATATTATTGTGAAGTAAGCCAAGTAACTTACAGTTCAGTTGATTGGTAGAAAAGTATATTTAGATGAATTATTGTCAGTGCCAACTGATATTTGTGACAATATGTTTGAATTTTAGCGTGTAAAAAGAAAAAAAAATTTATTTAACATAAACAAAATAACTCATAACTTATTTTGTTTATGTTAAAGTATGTTAATAATAAAAGTAATTAACTTACTTCAAAAATCATTTACTTTTTTGTTATTGGTTATTTTGTTATTTTGTTATTTAGTATTGGTTTTATTATTATTCATGCCTTAAAATTTTTTCTTGCTTCTTTAAGAATTCAGACTTTTTTTCAGGTTTTCTGACTGACCAGGAACTCAGGAAAGTTTTAGAAAATTTGAAAAAATCCCTGATCTTTGAATTAGTTTTAAATGAAATTTTTTGAATATAGAATTGGTGTTTTTAATTTTTCAAGGTACACTTGCTGGTGGAACAGACCAAGGCCATGTTGCCCTTTGGAAATATAACTCAATAAAAGCTGATGAGCCGTTATGGATATTACAGCCTCCGTCTGATGTTGTTGGGAATGTTGCTTACCTAGAAGTAAATCAATTAAAATATATTGATTGCATCTGTTCAATCTCCAAACTTATTGTTGTTGACATACTTTTATAATTTTTCTAGTGGGGTGCAAATCTAGGCCTAATAGTTGCAAACTGTGTATCTTCTGTTACAATTTTGAATCAATCCATTATGAGTTATCATTTCAATGAAAATGTGAGTGATTTGATTACATGAGTGTAAAATTTAGATAAAATATAGATTAAGTAAAAAAAGATTTCAATTACAATAAAAAAAACAAAAACCTGGCTAATGAATGTTTAGAAACATTTTCTTTAAATGGGTTTTTACTTAAAGTTGTTTGAATTTAGTATTATTGTTGATTAAGTTTTTAATTTTCTTCATTAATTTTAGACAGCTGTAGTTCAAGTATCACCTTCTCATCTTTTAGTCAAATTTTTTCCATCTTCTCATATTGAAGATTTAAAAACAGATATGCACATAAAAGGTGTGCATTATAATAAGGTAACTTTTTTTATAAAAAATTTTCTTTGAGAAATTTCAGCACAATCTAAATACTTGTTTATTTTCCTAATTATTTTTTCCTTTAATTGTACTTTGAGTTTCTTTTAGTTTCTTTCTTTAAATATAAATGTAAATATAAGTAGTTATTGAGCAAAGTAGATCTTTTGAATTTAAGTTTGAGTTTGCTTTAAGTTCTTCATCTTTATCTAACCAATCACAATCTTCATCAATCCAACATACTTCCACAGTTTCCCATTCATAAATTTTCTACTGAAATTAGGTACTGTTTCTTTCATGCTTCAAGGCTTCTCTTGTGCAAAAAATTTTTCATACTACTCATATACTTGAATAAAAATTTGGGTTTTATTCAAATTTTGCTTTTTTAGAATCATGCTGCAATTTGGAATGGCAAAAAAGTTGCAGTTTATGAGATACATGAAAATAAATCATTTATTAGATCTGCAGGTCCTTTTTTTTAATGTCAGTTTTTGGTTATGGTTTGCTTTATTAATCGTAAACTTTTTTATTGCTTTTATTATCTATGCCTTAAATTTTTTTCTTAAGTAAAAAGTTTTTGTATATGTGCTGTTGTTCATCTATCAAATTGAAATGATGTCTTCATTTCTATCATGTTAGTATGAGTTTCATAATATCTTAATGTAGGTAGCTTTAATTGTGATTCACACAAAGTTGCAGTATATGAGCAAAATGTTTATTTGGTGGATTCACATACAGTATCAATTAGAACCTTTCAGGTAAAAAATAATTTTTCTATAAAATTTTGTTTCCATTTAAATGACCAAACTTTTTTTCAGGTTTTTTATTTTTCTAGGGTACTGTAAAACAAGAACTAACTTTTTTGGAAAAAGAAGGCAATCCACTTGATTTGGATATTTGTGGATCTCATATAGCCATTGCAACAACTAGAGGTGTTCTTAAAGTATATGATTTATCTCGAAGGTAGTTTCCATTTGAATTTCTCATACTTCCACAGTTTTAATATAAAATATAAATGAAACAAATCTTAAGTTATTTTCTTCAAATTTCTTTCTAGAGAGGCTCGCCAAGTCAGTGTTACAAAGTACTTGGAAGATTGTATACCTAACTTTGAAATGATTCGATTAGTCAAGTGTAATTGCAATGCTACCAAGATTGCCATCATGTCTCAAAATGTATTCAAATTAATCTTAATATTAAAAATTTTTTGAACAATTTTTGACAAAGTTTGATACAACAAATTTTGCCCTTAGCTTCCATTGATTTTAAGAGAAATAGCTCTTTTATAGTTCCTGCAATTTTCACAATTTGCAGAAGCTTTAAAAAAGCAATAGTTTTATACCCCTATTTAGTAAAGTAGTTAGTAAAGGTTATTTTCAAAGAAGATTTTTAGTAAAGATTTGGAATGTCTATTTTGTTTCCATACTTATAATGCCAGATCAGTTGCTTATATTTCTAATAAAAAATATCTTTTTCTTTACCAGAGTAACTATATCACAAGTCCTCTATTATATATATGGGAAGTAGAGAGTGATACGGTCCAATCCTTTAATTTTGATACTGGAAAAAGTAATTTTGAGTTAGTTGATGACTTGCTTTGCACACAACAGCAGCTTACAGCTCATATCAAAGGTCTTAATTTATGTATTATGTTTTTATTATTATTTATTTGTTTTATGTTGTTTTATTACTTTAGTTTTTTCAAATAAGACCTCAAATTTTGTATTGTTTCTAATCAGTACTTTTTAAGTTCAGTTAACTGGTTACAGTTGTTTATATTTATTGTATTAAATTTTTAAAGTTAATTTTTATTTCACTTTTTTAAAAAACATTTTTCTCTATTCCACTATTATAAAACAACTAAATGTTACTAACTATAGATTTTTTGTTTAAAAAGGGTACTTAAGTCAAAAGGTGATATAAAAAAGCTGAACATACATACATACATACATACATACATACATACATACATACATACATACATACATACATACATACATACATACATACATACATACATACATACATACATACATACATACATACATACATACATACATACATACATACATACATACATACATACATACATACATACATACATACATACATACATACATGTAAATGACTTAAGTTTGTTATATTCTTTAACAAATACTCTTTTTATTTGAATTTAAACAATAAAAGATCTTGTTTCTTTTATCAGTTCCTTAATTTATACAACCCTAAATGTTCACTTGTCAGAAGAAGAGAGTAAATGGACTGGCATTGTTCATTGTCATCATTATTTTCTGTTGCTATGTTTTTATATTCTTTTTATGCAGTTGTTAATGTTATTTAGGTTTTATTCCTAAGTCAATCTTCTGGGATTCTACAGAACCAAAGCTTTTAGTATGTGAGGCGATAAGAGTAAATACTATCAAACAAGGTGGAACAACTAATGAGAAAGATACAAATACTCATGAAAATGTAATTTTTTTTATTTCTTGTTGGTCTTCAGATCTCTTCAAATATCTCACCTCATCATATCTCACCACATAGGTCTCACCTCATCTTCTCTTATCTTATTTTCTTATCCTCATAGGACTCATAATACTCTAATCCTCATACAACTCACAGTGAATCTATGCTAATTTTTAAGACTAATTTTAAATCATTTTTTTCTTACTTTAGGCTTTATCATTAATTGTTACCATGTTTAGCTGTCCTGATCATGGTTTGGTTGTTCAAGACCATTTTGTTGTTGATCCAAACTATACTGGTACTTCTTTAATTTACTTTTAATTTTGTTCTTAATAACTATTTACAATATTATTTATTTCATTTTTTAAAAAATTAATGCAAATGATTTTTTATTAAAAAAAAAATAATAAATTGATAATTTTATTTGTATTAAATATTAATTAGATAAGTAACTCTATATTTAAATTCTTAATTAGTTGTAAAATTAATGTTATTAAATCTGCTGAATATCTTTTTAATTAATGTGATTTTGCATGAAAATGTCTATTTATTCCTTTTTTTTGCTAGGTTTGTTGGGAATTGATTCTCCATTTTATTACTTCATCCAAGCGGTATGTTTGATATCTATTTCTGAATTAAAATAGGCTAATTTTGCATTAAACCAAGGGAGTAGCTCTAACTTTTAATTTTCAATATGGAGTTAGATTAAGCTTACTAAGTTTTTAGACTTAAAAATAAAAAAAACATTTAGTGAATTTTGCATCATAAAATCCAACATTCAAACTATTTAGCTGGACCCTGGAACCTTTTTTAATGATATAGCCTTACAGGGTCAAGAACATAATTGTTTAAATGATATTTCTTAATGAAAGAAGCATTCAAACATTCATCTTGGTATATTAACTGATTGATAGTTTTGCTACTGCAATATATTGTTTAAAGATGCCACATAAAGAGAAAGCAATTAAAATGAGATTTTTGTTCAAGATTTTTTTTTTTTTTCTCTTCCAATTCTTACATCAGATAGAATGAAATTAAAACAAAATTAAAAAAATAAGTTAACAGCATAAATCACATAGTTTTGAAATCTTTTGCCTAAATGAATTAGTATGAAAATCAGAAAGTTATAAGGCTACAAAACTAACCTCAAAACTTTCTGAACACTCATTAGTTAAATAGTTTTAACTGTCAAATGATAAATATTTAGCAAAGCATTTTTTTAATAACTTTTTATACATCTCCCTTTTTTAGTTTTTTATTTTAATCAAAACTTGCAATTTAATTCTTAACATTGAAATGTTGTGTAAATGAAATGATCATTTTTATATTCCTTACAAAAATTAACAACTAATTTCATGTTTAAAAAGACATCCAAACTCTTAATCTTGCAATTCCCAATTTGCAGTTTACTGGCATTTTACTAACTCTGCAAAAGTGTATATTATTGTGACTTAAAATATTGCTCCACTTCTTATTTTCTGAACTGCAAAATATTGTTTTTAAGGATATTCGAGTTTTATGAATTCTATGAAGTTTTATGAATTCTATGAATTATATGTAGTGTTAGAATTGCAGATAAAAACTGTTCCATCTTGTTTCTTTTTTATTTCTTTTTTTTTTTTTTTTTTTTAATAAATTAGAACATTTTTAGGAAAATTTAAAAATTTTGGGCATGTAAAAATAGATTGAACCATTGACATCCAGATTTTATAAAAAAAATTTTCACAGGGCCAGCATAGAGAACAATGTGTGGCTAGAAAAACAATGCGTGACTTTACAGAATTGGAGAATGGTGACCAGGTAACCAAAACAGCCATGATGAACTTTAGTTATTTGTCTGCAATTGGTAACATGGATGAAGCTTTTAAAGCAATTAAGTCAATTAAAAGGTAAATTATTTATTTTCTTTTGATTTGATTAAATGTACTATATATGAGACAATCTATTGGGTACTTGAATACGTTTCCACCATTTTCTAATCAAGGTTGTAGTTAAATTGATAATACTTTTACTGATAGTACTATAAATAAACTTTGATAATTTAGTTTTATTTTTGATAAATTCTTACATACTTTCAGATAATCTTTCAACAAATGTTTGTTTTGTTACATTAAATGTCAACTTATGTGCCAACAATTCAACACAAGAAATTTTATTACACTACATTTTGTTACATATTATGTGTTGCTGAAACCTGTAGTGTATTCATGGATATTCATAGTAACAACCCTTAATCAAAAAGAGGTTTTATTAAATGGTTCCAACTATTCAAAAACATCATATTTGATGTCAAATACACAAAATTCAAAGATGAAGAATTGAAATCATTAGCAAGCAATAAAAATCAATGTGACTAATTCAGTAATTTGGAAATTAGCTTCCACATCATATGAAGGAATTACACATTCAAAGGTGGTTATCAATTGGGGAATTATTGCTTAAAAGACATGAAAGAAAGTCATATTTGCTCAAAATATTAGCTGGAAATGAAAAATGTGTTCATTACAATAACCCTAAAAGAGAGAGATCATGGTATAAACCTAGACAGAGGAATATTTACAAGTATAAGGTCATGTTGGGCATATGATTGGATCAAAAAGGTGTAGTGTATTATAAGTTAATTAATTGCCATGAAATTACAACTGGTATTGTTATTAAGAAGAATTAGTCAATCCAAGTATTAAAAGAAAGATGTCCTGAATAAGATTGTTCAACATGATAGTGCTACACATTTTCTAAAGTGGTTAAAGAACAGTCAAGTAGAATGTGATACCATACCTGCCATTTCCTCAGAAAGACCATGCTGCAACAATTGAAAAAAAACAAATAACCATTCATTTTGTTTGTTACAGCATGGTCTTTCTGATGAACACTTCAATTCTTATAAAACATAACAAAATGGGTCGATTGATAAAACCAATTTCTTCCTAGGGGAATCCATTTTCTTCCTAGGGGAATCCATTTGTTACCTGAAAGACAGGAAAAGTTTAAAGCTAAATGAAAACACTTTTAATAAAAATTAGCCTTTCTTTAAACAGACATCTTTTATTTTATATAAAAAAGAAACTTACTCAAGTACCTAATATAAGGCAGAGGATTTCTTTAATTTAAAAGATTTTTTTAAATTAGTAGAAATCAAAAGTATTGAATAATCTCTTTTTTTTTTGCTAAATTTCACTTGTTAAATGTTTATAAATTATATAGTTTAGATTTCACATCTTTAGAAGTTTACACTCTCCCTTTCACAGAATATATGCAGATTAGGCATGATATAGAAGCCCGGTAAAATATATTTTTAGATAAGCTTTAGAACAGATACATAGGTTAACGTTTAAAGAAATGTAATAATGAGTTATTTAACAGTTTAGATTTTTAGATGGTATGTATAGTAAATGTAAAGTGTAATGCTACTTGTTCCATAGAGGGTAAAAGTTTAGTATATTTTTGTTCTTAATCCCGAAAAAAAACATTACCTATTGCAATATTTCCAGTTTTATTAATTAATCCAGTTTTATTAAACAAATCAATCTAAAGATAGTAAGAGTTCTACTGCTAATCATTCTCACTGTGAAAATGTGAAAATGACCTTACATTTGAAAATGTGTCTGTTCAATACTTTATCAATTTCATAGAATGATAGCATTTGAATAAACATTCAAAAATATCAGATAGGTATGTAATAGATCTTTAAGAATTAAGAAAAACTAATTGAATTTCTAGCAGAAATTCAATTAGTTTTTCTTAATTCTGAAAAACTAATTTCTAGCAGAAATTCTGTTTCCACTTCTTGATGTTTATGTTGGTAGCTCAACTAAAATATTGCTTCACGCATCAAAAAGTATTTTTATATGTAAAAACTTAAATTTATTTTTTGATTTAAAAGAATCTATGATTTTGAAGAATCAATGGTATTTTTTTTGTTTTACTAAAAAATTTTATCAAGCTTTTGTTTTTTCATTGTGTATGTATGTATGTATGTATGTATGTATGTATGTATGTATGTATGTATGTATGTATGTATGTATGTATGTATGTATGTATGTATGTATGTATGTATGTATGGACAATATTTTCTTGGTTCACTTTTTTTTTTTCTCTTTGTTATGATTATTCATGTTAGAAATGAAATTCTTTTTAGCGCCTCTGTTTGGGAGAACATGGCTCGAATGTGTGTTAAGACAAAGCGTCTGGATGTTGCAATTGTCTGCTTAGGTAATATGGGCAATGCAGCTGCAGTAAAAGCAATTCGTGATGCTCAGTTGTCAGAATTAGAAATTGATGCCCATGTTGCTATGCTTGCCATACAAGTAGGAATGCATGTAAGATAATTTATTTTAATCTCGTAAAAGATTTACAAGAAAGTTTTTAACTTGTTTTAATACATAGATTACATTACATTACATACATACATATATACCTATGTATATGATATTGCTTGAATTTTTTCATAAGGATGAAGCAGAGCAGTTGTATAAAAGTTGTAATCGCTATGATCTCCTCAACCTATTCTATCAGGCTTCAAATAATTGGACTGAGGTTAGTTTAAGTTATTGAACAAGTAAAAAAAGAACTTCCTGCTTTTAGCTCTATCAATTCTGCTTATGTATTTTTGATATATTAGGCTATCAAATGTGCTGAAATGCATGACAGAATTCATTTGAGAACCACCTACTACTGTTTTGGACAATACCTTGAAGATCTTGGTGATGAAAAAGAAGCCATTGAAAAGTATGTTTAAGTTGTACCTGCACACATATAAAGTATATTAGTATATACCTAACAAACTTGTTGAATTTAGTTATGAGAAGTCTGGAACTTTTCGCTTTGAAGTACCTAGAATGATGATGGATGATCCAGACAAACTTCAAGCATACATTCACAAGGGAAAAGATAGGTACAAACTAAATATTCATAATTAAACCACCTGATACTCTTGTTGTTATAACTGTTGTAAGGATCTTTAATTGTTTTAATATAATATAATATACAATATAATATAATATAAAATTTGCTGTACAAACTATTTAAGTTTGGTGAGTCAAAACTACGTAGAGTTTTGACTGTAACAGCCATTAAATGTAAAATTTCATAATTAAAATAAAAGTTCGTAAATAGAGTTTGTTCTTATTTAGTATGTATTCTTTTAAATATTATTCTAGGATTGTTAGAGATTTTGTAATAATAATAATAATAACTTGTAGCAGTATAATAATATTTTGTGGTGGTTTAAACGCAATATTATATATATTGTGGTGTAATATATTGTGGTGGTCTTTAAACAGTTTTAAAGTAATATTGTACTACTTAGATTATTAACAAAACTTGCGCAAATGATTAAATGTTTCAAATTCAAAATTTAAAATAGAAATTCTTTTTTTAAGGGAGTTATTGAAATGGTGGGCTCAATACCTTGAGAGTTTGGGTGACATGGAAGATGCATTGCATTTTTACAAGCAATCTGAAGACTATCTTTCTATGGTGCGTATAAATTGTTTTTGCTCCAATATGAAAGAAGCAGAACAGATTTGTCAAGAGACAGGAGACAAGGCAGCATGTTATCATCTTGCACGCCAGTTTGAGATAGCTGGAGATGTGAAAAAATCAATACATTATTTTTCTCGCGCACAATGTTACTCTAATGCCATTCGTTTAGCAAAGGTAATGGTTGATTAGTTAAAGTAGCAGAGTATGCAAACAAAACATTTTTTCTGACTTAAATAAATTACCTGACACAACACATTTATAAACCACATGCTGTCTAAGATGATAAAAACAAGTTTATTTATCATCATTGTCACCTATATAAATCAGAGCAATCTTTAATAGGAAAATGAGCTGGATCAAGAGTTGATGAATTTAGCTTTGCTTAGTACTCAAGAGGACATGCTCAGTTGTGCAAAGTATCCTCTAGTTTTTTTTTTTTTTTTTTTTTTTATCATTTTAAGGTATTAGAAAAAATTTTTGTTTTCTTTTGTGCATTTTTATTAAAACATTAATATTGTTACAAGTTATTTGTTCCACAGTTATTTGTAGTACTTTGTTTATAGGCACAAAAATTGAATAAATTGTTGAACACCCGATATGGTTTTCTTTTTAAGATATTTTGAAGAAAAGGGAGGAATGGAAGATAAAGCAATTGGATTGTTCCACAGAGTAGATTTTTTTCCTATCTCTATATCTTTTTTTTCTAGATCTCTTTTTATCTTTTTTCTATCTCTTTATTATTTCTGTAAAGAGTTAGAGACAAAGAAAAAAATTGTGCTTGAAACTTAAGAAACTTTGGATTTAGGGTGGTAGTGTTTCAAAAGCAATTGATCTTGCATTCAGCTCTCAACAGTTTGGTGCCCTCCACTTGATATCAGAAGATCTTGATGAAAATGCGGATCCTGAAGTGTTACACAAATGCACCGAGTTCTTCATAGAGCATGATCAGTTTGATAAAGCAGTTAATCTTCTTATTGCTTCGCACAAGGTATGAAGGTAGTTTTATTGCTTTTTTTAAACCTTTAGAAACTTGCTTAAAGTTGTTTTGCGTAACTTTTATGTCTTGTTTAGTATGAAGAAGCTCTACGCATGTGCCTCGATCATCACATACAAATAACTGAAGAAATTGCCGAAAAAATGTCTCTTCCTAAAGAGCATCCTGACGCAAAATACCGTTTATTCTTACTTGAAAAAATAGGAGAATGTGCTTATAAGCAAGGTTCTTACCATCTTGCGACCAAAAAGTTTACGCAAGCTGGAAACAAGATGAAGGTGATTTCTTTTCGTTTTTACCGCACCTTACTCATTTATTTCTTGATTTTCATTACGAGACTATTACGAAGAGTTTAGCTATATTCGTGTTTTTGTTGCTAGACTAATGCGAAAAATTTAGTTTTAATTGTGTTTTCTTTAACAGGCAATGAAGGCGTTGTTAAAATCTGGAGATACAGAAAAAATTGTGTTCTTCGCTGGTGTATCGAGACAAAAAGAAATTTATGTAATGGCTGCTAACTACTTGCAGTCTTTGGATTGGCAGAATGATCCAGAAATTTTAAAGAATGTCATAAGCTTTTATACTAAAGGGCGCGCTCTTGAATCGTTGTCAACATTTTACGAATCATGCGCTCAGGTTTATTTCTAATGGTTTGAACTTCTTTTCCATCCCCCTCCCCTCCCCCTGTTTTTAAAGTGTTAAAATGAGTCTGAATATTTTTCTATTTTTACTTTCTTAATATTGATTTGTGTGGAAGCCTGTAAAAAGCATCATTAAGCTTCTTTTTTTCTTTAGGTTGAAATAGATGAGTTTGAAAATTATGAGAAAGCCTTTGGTGCGCTGACAGAGTCCTACAAGTGTCTTTCAAAGGCAAAAGTTAAAAATGTAACTACTCAGGAAGAGAAACTTGCGTTAATCAAAACCAAATTATCTCTCATGAAAAAGTATATTCACGCACGAAAGTAAGTTTCCTTGAGTTTGGAAAAAAGTCTCGTATTTTAATATATTTCTTTTATCTGTAAATACAACGCACCGTAACTAAAAGTTGCCGTATTATTTTAGAGAATACAGCAGCACACCAGAAGAAAGCGTCAGCACTTGCGAGTTGCTTTTAGAAGATCCGGATGTAGCTGTAGCAATCCGATTAAAACACATTTACTCTTTTTTAATCGAACATTTTGTAAATGTTCGTAACTACAAAAAGGTACGCAAAAGTATTTTTTGTGGAAATTACTAGAAACTTTTGTTGTCGTCCTCTTGTTCGCCTCATTGTTGTCATTTTTTTTAATGATGTTTTTTTTTTAAATTTTTTAACTTAATTACAGAGCAAATTAATTATTCTAAATTTATCGTCTAAATTTATTGTCTTAACTCAATTTTCCATCAGGCCTATCTTGTTATGGAAGATGTACGAAAACGCTCTCCGACGCTAAAGCTCGACCAATTTATTCGCAAAGCATACATTCAAAAAGTTTATACAGAGCTCGGAATATCTTTGTCATCAGCGAATGAGAGCTTAGAAGTTGAAAAGGAGCACGAAGAAGTAATCGATGAGGAAGATGGCTACATTTAGGAGAAGCTGTAAAGAATATTTGTTTCGTCCAGCTGTCCAAGATATGAGAATTTTTCTTTTCTCATAGGGAAACAGGAGAAGTTGACGAATTTCGTAATCGAACTTTCGAAATTTTTTCTAAATTTATTTTATTGTTTGTAAATTTTAATTGTTTGTAAATTTATGTAAATAGAAAATGGCGCGTAGAGAAGATTTTAACTGAAGAACTAAAGTGATTTTTAACAGATGTTTACAGATGACGTTTTAAACTCTTTTCTGGCTTTGATCCTATCAAAATCCTGCTAAGAGTTGCTCTCAGAGCAATCTGCAGAGTTTATTGACCAAATGCCATTAAAATCTTTAAGATTACTTCCTCTCGAACTTCTCTAACACGATCTTTTTTCACTATTAAGATAAAATCTTAATTATAAACGCGTCTAAACGTATTGCATTAATTAAATGTAAAGATGTGCGTTTGTTCAATGTTCATAGGCGATAAGGTAATTTTAATATAATGAGGAAAAACCAGAATTTAGTGAGATATTCTATTTGCCCTGGATAACTGGTAAACCTCAAACTATTAAGGTCTGTTTTTTACGGCGCACAGCGACTCAGGATGATCAAAAAACGACAAAAACTCAATAAAATTTGATAAAAGTTGTAAATAAACATATCATATGTGAAAATGATAGTTTTTTGGGTCAAAGTTTTCAAACTTGTTAAAGAATACTTTGGGTCAAAGTATTCAAACTTGTTATTTTTTACGCGCACCTTTGATGCGTATAATGCGTGCATACGCGTTCACGCGCTCCTAAGGTTTGGCTTCACGCGTAAAAAATAATTTTGATTAAAATTTTAGAACTTTTAAGCCAATACACAACACTTTGGTTCATTACTCTACTTGATATTTGCTTCTAGCACAATTGCTATCATTTATTTCAGCTGCTACAATTGGTATTAATTTACCATCTATATAAACACAGGTTTAGCAATAAAAATGGTAGCAGCTGAAATCGTAGGAAAAAAAATTTTTTAGGGCATTATTCAACTTTTTCCACAGAAAAATTGTGCAAGGGGGGGATAAATATGTGTGCAAGGGCTTGGTTTTTGATCATTTAAAACCTGTTTATCACTGAGGTCATTATTCAGTTTTAAATCAAGAGCTTGCTTTACACTCATAGTTAAAAGAAGAGGTTTTTTCCAAAGCGTCTTTAACTTTTTTTTGATCTCTAAAACATTTGACTTTTTTTAAAATGTGTACTTCTTGCAGAGACTAAAAATAGAGCAGGATGTTCAACACCTAATTCTTTTATTTTTTCTCTTTTGCTTCGCTCTCCAAGGACCACCCACTGTTTATGGGGTTTCCCAGAACCAAAATGGCTTCTTTCAATGGTCATAAGATTTTCTTGAAGCCATTGATATTCTTTTTCTATAAGTGAATTATAATACCTTTCTTATTGTTTTAGTTTTTTCTTCACTTTTGAAATAAATGTAGCTAAAGCAACCTTTACTATATTTATGTTCTCTTTGCTTATTTCTTCAGTTTTATTTGATTTCGTTAAGTAATCCTTCCATAATCCTAATATATCCACTCCTAATTCATGTACTTTCGGGATAAGATCTACTCTCTTTTTATTGCTATTGTGTTTAAGAATCACAAAGTTAATAGAATCATTAATATATATAGTAGAAACATTTTGAGTACTTTACATAATTTTCACTTTACACTGTTTAACATTTTGTGTTGTTATATCTTTGACAATTATCAAACTAAGTTTTCTAAGTTTCAAACTAATGTGTAAGTAAATGTTACTTGTATATTACAGGGAATACAGAAGTTGTTAAGTAAAGCTATTTCAAATATGTAGTACTTATCGAATAATAAATCATTATTCAAAATTAACAATAAACATTTTAACAAACTTTTAAGAAGCATATGATGACAAAACTATGTTACTTGAAACAATATTTGATATACTAAAACAAGTTATACAAGTAAAAAACTCAAATTCAAGAAATATAAATGTCAATGAGTCCATAAAAACTTTGTTTTCCCCCATTTTCATTTGTTTTGATATAATAAACTACTGATAAAAAATGGCGGAAAACAAGGTTTTTATGGATTCACTGACATTTGTATTTCTTGAATAACTCCCTTTACGGCCGATGACCGCAGTAATCTTTTTATATTCTACAAGTAAAAGTGTTAGTTAGCTAAAAAAAAATATTTATCTTCTTGGAACTCGGTGGAACATTTTTTTAGCTGATATTTAAAACAAAGAAGTATGCATTTATTCTATATTGTTTTAGAAAATTCTTCTAATTTGAACAAAAAAAAATCAGATTGCAATTTTTTTTTTCAACACAACATTTTTTTTGAAATATATAAAGTTAAAAGATTATCTTAAAAGTAAATATAGACTTTTAATTAAATTAAAAAGTCTCCATTTTGATAAATAAAAATCTCTCATTTTTCAGATTCCTTTGAAAATACATTAAGATTTTTAACTTCTTTTAAACATAAAAAATGAAATATAAGTTTTATGAAAAAACTGTTTTTACTTTTTGAATAAATAACAATTGTAATTTATTATAATTAAAAAAAGGGCGCTATATTTACAAAAAAGTTGTGAGGGGTTTATTGCCATTTTTTGTTGTTTTGAGTCACTGTGAGGCGCACTCTTAGCAACAAGTGATAAATTGAAAATTTTTTAGCAAAAAAACACTAAGTGCAGTTTATGCAAAGGATGTTTGTATCGATGAGTACTCCTTTATGCAAAAGCCTCTATAACAAATATATTCAATTATATCATGTTATTTTACTTTTTATGCACACTATCATAGTTATAATAATGTTAATAGTTCAATAGAATCTAAACTAATTGTTTTTCAAATGTTTTTATACATTTAAATTGCGGAATTTCAAATATTAAGTGTTAGAATAAAAACTATAATCTCCAACTACGTACGGACCCTACGTACAGCCCACAAAATTAGCAATTTTTGAGCTCCCATTAAAGTCTCAATATATTTTAATCACGTGTTTTTTACCCATATATTATGGTCACCAAATCCTTATGACGAAGCTAATTTAAACAAATTTAAAAAGTGTATCTGCAACAAATCATATGACAACGAAGAAAAAAAAGTTAAACTCAGCAATTAAATAATTCATTTGTTGAATAATCGCTTTGAAGAAATTTGAAGTTTAACAAGATAAGAAAAATAAATACTGATTCGTTTTTAGATATCGTCAACTTGTAATCCAATAAACTTTTAATGCCACATAAAATAACTTTAATGATCATCATACCACAAATTAGAATAGCATTTGTACAAAATAATACAAATATGTCGAATTTGTCTTTATTTTAAATAAAACGGATTTTAGAAAAAACTAAAGCTGAAGTTCGTCTCGTCTTTATGTAGAAAAGGATTTATTTTGATTATGCAGCATCGTGGGTTGAATTGTTGCTTGCATTCTTGCTTGCATTATTCAATTACGGCATGTTTTAAGAATTTGTCAAAAAAAAAAAATTAAAATGTCAGTTTTAGCTAAGCTAAGGAGCGGCTTCAAGTAATCTTCTTCCTCATTACAAACAGCTGCTTTCTTTTTTTTGTTTTGCCTTGTTTTTTTGTTGTTGTTGTTGTTGTTGCTTTCGAGTACTGACGCATCACTTTGGCTCATAAAATATCGTTCGTCTCCACCTTAATGACTTAATGAATTATGTAATACATTTCGCGAATTTATTATGATTAAAGAGCATAAAACTATTGCTTATAAGAAAAAATTCAAATGAAACTTTTTGGCACGGCACCCTGGTATCGTTCTTCACTAACTAATATTTGATTACATTTAATCTTGGTTAAATATGATGTCTTTATTGATGTCTTTATAAGGCAATTGAACGTTCATTTTAAAACTTTAATACAAAGATAATCTCTGACCATGGAACTGAGATCGCTCAAAGAATTATATTTAAGTGGTCATGGTTGGCTGTTCGACTATGTAATCTAATAAATGGATCCATCGGAGCGATAAGAAGCTTATTCGTTGTATTTCATAATTCCAACCTCGGAGAATATAATGGCTACCAAAACATTACGGATTGCTAAGGTAAATAATTTTTTTTTTTTTTTGGTTCTTGATTGACTTTTTCTTTACTTTATCTGTTTGCTATTCATTTACTCTGTTCATTTTTTATCTTCTATTTGTTATTTTTTTAAAAAAAGCTCATGTTTAAGGTAACTATATCATGACGTAACATAAAACAAAAAAATCTTCTGTTTATAGTTAGACGAGTATCGTCGAGATGCAGAGAACACTCGAGAAGCACTCGAAGAAGCTGAAGAGCTCATTGCAAAGCAGAAGAGAGAGTTAAATGATCTGCGAAACAGCGAAAGCTCTCTTCAAGCAGAAGTTGAGCGTTTGCAGAAGCAAAAACGTAGGTATGAAGCTTAGTCCGATTCTTTTATGGGAAACTTTGTTTCAAACTTGATTAGAGCAAAAAAGAGCCATTGACCCAATTAAAATCTAATTTTCTTTCTAATTGTTTCTAAATTATTTTCGGGTGCAAATTTGTTATCAATTGCTCTGAATATTGTTTTGTTGATATAATTTAATTACTCCAAATTAGTTTTCGATAACTGTTTGATGAATACGCATCAAAGAATTGAAATCGTACGCGATTCTATACGTTATACCGATTCTATGCACTCTTAAGACGCAAGTTTCAACCTTAATTGCGGACAATGAATGTTTTATTGCGGACAATGAATGTTAACGTCAATAATAATAAATAAGCGCGCAATAAAATACTTTAAAAGACAATCAGATTACAACTCAAATCTCATAATCGATAATGTTAGTAAAAGAAATATTACCATGGTGATATCTGCTCATTCCGTGTACGCACCCGAATTATTTTCGCTCAAATTGCTGTTTAATCAAAACAACATTTAAAATAAACCGAAAACAACGTTCAAACTGAAAACATGGCCAGAGGTATTTTCACTTTTATTTTCAGCGAAGTCCATTATTTTGGAACTTTTAGTAAACGTACAATCTTTTTAATAATGTCAACAACGTTTAGACTTTTCTGCTAATAAAGGGATTGGAACTGATCCTATTCGTTACTGGGATTGCAAATTTTTAAACTTCAATAAAACAAAATTTTTTCCCCAGATTTTTCCTTTTTACTTCTCTATTTTTTGCTCATAGGCTATGATATTTTCTGAAAAATATGAAAAAAAATGAAGGATTGAAAGCTAAAATGGCCTAACCCTCAAGTTTTCCCAAGTACTTTCTGTGTGGCTTGCTCACTCTTCTACTCCAAAACTATAATATTTATGGGAGAAAATTGTTTATTAATGTAAAAAAACTTATTTATACATGTAATCGTCTGATTTATTGTTTCAATTACAGTTTCTTTTGGTGTTTTCTTAGAATCAAATCCCACAGGCTTAAACTAGTCTGATTGCGCTGGTTAACAAAATTTTAACTTTATTTGTCACAAATGTTTAAGCTTGAGTGTAGTAGAGCCACAAAACAGTAATATATCAATTAATAAAAATTAACACATCCTTGTGAAATGGTTTCTTTGCGACATTAAAACATATTTTTTCGTAAAAAGTACAAAAACCAAATACAATTAGAGAAATTATTGTCTAATGTACAATAAAGAGTTATGAGCTTTGTGAATATTTGGCCCTTCTTAATCTCCAAAATAATCTGCTAGGAAGCTTGAAATCTATTTCCCTTAATAGGGCTTCTCCATAAGGGAAATGCCCTAATGGAACCACTCGCCTTGTTCATCACCCATAGCGCCCATATTTGCCGGAAAGAAATCCAGATGAGAGTCCAGCATTTGAGTTTTTAAAAATATATTACATCCGAAAGCTTTATATGATAGTATACGTTCATTTGTTAAGTATTTGTAATTTTCTGCTTTACAATTTCCTAGAAAATTTCGGACAACATTCAAAAAAGATTTCCAGGCAAGTTTTTCTTGATCATTCAGTTTTTCTTCAAAGCTTTTATTCTTTATCAGTTTCTGTATTTGTAGACCTACAAATATTCGCTCTTTAATTTTTGCCTCGCTGAGTTTGGGGAATTTCTCATTCAGATACAAAAATCCACTGCCATTTTTAGGCATAGTTTTTACAAAAATTTTTTATTAGGCTGAGCTTGATGCGTAACGGTGACAAAAGTATCCCATCAGGGTTCACTGAAGGTTCATTTTTATGGTCTGGAGTAAATGATTCACGCTTGAGCCACACTTTCTTAATAGAGTGATTTTTTCTTAGTTTTGACTTGGCTGTAATGCTTTTTTCTTGAGTCGAACAAAAATAAGAATCACTTACGTAATCTTTTGGTTTCCGTCCAAATCATTGGTAAAGCAAATGGCAAATATCTTGATTCTTGTTTATCCAAACCAAATTGGAGTCTCACCCAAGTTACACAACATTTACGTGGAATCCAGGATTTATCTTGATGCCCTACAGGATTCAAAATAGTCTAATTAGCTTTGTTCAATCAATGGTGTGACATTTCGATGCTGAGATGTAAAAGTAAACTCTCCACATACACAACAAATACTATTGGGTTTGATAGAACACGTTCTCAGCACGTTTACGTTCTCTGCACATTTACGGTTTAACAAGTGTAAATAAAATGAAAGTTAGTTGAATGCTATAGTTATACAGTCGCCTAAATGAAGTTATTCAAACAAAGATACGCATATGAGATCAGAAATGAAGTTATTCAAACAAAGATACGCATATGAGATCAGAAATGAATATGCAATTGTCACAAAAAAAACTCCATGTTGTTGAAACAAAATTATTATATATTTTTTATGAGGGTGCACCAACACAAGCAAAAATCATCACAAAGCTCGTGTGGTAAAATAGTTACCAATTGGTTCTCAGTCCTCATATCATGGGTTCAAGTTAGTAGCTAGTATTAGATAATGAGACTATTTTTATTTATCGAGTTATGATCTATTTGTTTGTAAGACAGATTATTCAATCGCTTATCATTGACGAAGTTTGTGAATCTGGCTATGAAATGAAGTTTTCATTTCTTTGAAGGTAAGCGTCATTACAATTCTCTGCAAAAAAAGAAAAAAAAAAAAAAAAAAAAAATAGTAATAATTTTCAAAGCATATTACTTTATGAAGCCATCGTCTTGTTGCAATATAAAGGCAGCGTTAGTCATACTTCTCCTAAAGCAGTCTTACTTGAAGTTAAATTACTTAAGTAGTTTACTTCTCCTAAGTTTAACTAGTTTGATACGGAATGGGGATAAATTTTTAAAGTTCGATTTATTTCTAATGACTGATTATAAGTTTGTATTTTGTTTATTACAAATTCTTTGTTAACAGAAAAACAAAACAACCTCCCATTACAACGTTTTTAGTTGCAATTAGCTTTTAATTAACAGCATTGTCTAATTGAGAAATTTTCAGCTTGCAAACTCAAAGGTAGACTACTTTCTTTCAAACAGAAACGAACTTTTAAACATGTTACTCTTTTGAAACATGTAATTCTTATCAAAAAAAATGTGATTCATTCAAGTGAATTTTAATTTTATAACAGAACAAGTGACTGTATGAAAAAATTTAATAAATTTTTTTTAAGTTATCTTGAAATTTTCATTTTATATGAAACGCAAACTAAAAACCACACTTTACGGGGGGTTAACCTAATTTCATGAAAGGAAGTCAGCAGTTTTAATACCCGATAGCTCGAACACCCGAAACAAAGACCGATCGGGTTAACGGGCAAAGATAGTAAAGGAACCAAAGCGGGTACCCGTTCGTGAATTGAATTTTTTGGTACCCGAAAACCCATAAAACCTGTCGTGCACCTCCTTTCTCACTTCCTTGAGTATGGGAACGCTTCCGTGTTTGGCGGCCATCTAAGACGACAAATGGAATAAAAGTCAGGCAAAATAACTAAAATTATTTTTGAACAAAACTTTGAATACTTCTCATCGTCTCTTGATTCTTTGCAACTTTAAAGCAATTCTTAAATGCAATTAGCACCTTGTTTAAAATTTACAAACACTAAACAAAGAAATTAAATTAACTAGCAATGCATTATCTGGTTTTTCAGCTTCGTGTTCATCTGGATGAACTGGCGGATCATCTGGATATAAAGGTTTTGGAATGTCTTTTTGAAGTTCACTTCCTTCTTCTTCTTTTTTAGTATCAACATCGCTTAGACTTTGAAATGACTGAGCACTTGACTGGGTAGCAAACATTTTCGAATTGTTTTGCTCTTTTACGCACGATTTTAATTTTAAAATTACAGCCTTTCTCACATAATTTCATGAAACGGAAAAAGAAATAATTTTGAAAACACACAATGATTCTTTACAATAGCTTTTGCTGGTTTTGGCTTACCCTGGATTTTTTCGTAACAGCCAATTAGAGTCGAGCATTTCAAATAAAGGGTGTGATACAGTAACTTTGCCAATCAAATTGCTCGAGTAGCATGAAGCAATAAATTTAACTGCTAAAAAGCAAAAGATTATTATGATTATTGAGAATATATTTCTCTCTTGGTAAATTTTTAGAAATATCAATTATTTTTTAACTAAATGGACCTTTTTCACAGAATACCCGACAACAGTACCGTTTTTTAACGGGTAGTCGGGTTTGGTACCGATAGGATCAATAATTTCGGGAAATTAAATTTCGGTTACCGCTGGTAATCGAAATTTAATTTCTCGAAAGATTGAGTCAGGTTAGGTATGAAAAGTTTCAATTATCCGATCTTATCGGCGTTATCGGGTATTACCCTTTGGGGTAATCAGGTCGTTAAAAGATTTTTTGGCTCTTATCGGTGCCGAAACGCTTTTGGAGCGACATTTGTTCAGTTCCTATTGAAATTCGGACATTCCCAAGTTAGTTTAACAATTTTCTGATTTCAACTGCAGATAAAAGCCTTACTTTGATTTTGAGACCCAAAATCTTATACGATTCTTAATCAGCATTAAATTCTCCATTCAAAAGTCGGGTAGGGCCGAATAACTAAGCTTTAAACTCCCTTCTCTCAACTGAAATTATAGAATTTAAAGTTTTTAACTTTGTCATAACTCTTGAGCTTAGCTTGATCTGTTGTCATACATTTTTGTGTTACTCAGATTTGTGTTGCATTTATAAAAACTGCTATTGTTAAATGTAGCTAACCTTTAAGTTAATTTTTAAGGTTACAAAGTGACGTCGACCAACTTAATGCAATTTTTGACCAAGAGAAAACCGAGATTTCAGATCTTGAAAGTAAACTAAAAAAGCAAACTAAGGTATGAATAATCCTCTATTTATCATTTTGAGTTATGAAAGACTATCTTTTAAAATAAAATTGGATTCTATTTTAATTTCTGCCAAAGCAAAGTCATTAAATTATGGAATTTGGAACATTTTGTAGAAACAGCATTTTTTTTTCTTTTAATAGTACTTTGTTTTGCTTCATAAATTTGACTTAAAGATTTAAAAATGACTTTGCTTTGATAAAAAATGAAAATTGATACAAATTTTAATCAATAAAGACTGTTCTCTTTTTTCCTTTCATAATCTGAAATTACAAAAAAGGGAACAAAACTGAAATACTGTTTGAAACTGTTGTAAAATTGTTGCAAATTGTTGTAAGTTGTTGTAGTATTGTTGTTAGTAAATTTTTTCACATATATTTTAAAGTTTTAAATGTTTTTAAATAAATTCACTTTAAGCAATGTACTTATTCAGGCCAAAAAAATTTAAGTTAATATTTACAAATATTTTTAAATTAATATTCCATTTCTTGCATTAATTTTCTGATTTTAATTTTCAACTGAATTTTATTAACTAAATATTATTAACTAAATATTATAACTCTCTAATATAAATATTTATCTTAGAGAGTTATGTGAGACAAAAGGCCACTACTACATGAAAAGTACTATAACCGTACATCCACCTTCCCATTTATATTTAATAAGTTACTGAATTCTTTTGAGAATTATCCTGTATAAAGTCTCAAAAGAATTCAGTAATTTATCAAATACAACCTGGAATATACATGTGCAGTCATAGTGCCAGGCAGATTTAAGTTGATTTAGAGTTTTAAAAGTAACTACACATAGTTAACGTCTGATAACTTAAAAAGAAATGAGAAGAGATTAATGTAAAGTTGTTTGAGAATGATTTAACAAATGTAAAAATGTTTTTTGTAGATGTTGTTTGACTTATGCTCTCTATGCAGGATTAACTTTATGACTATTTTTATTTGCACATATTTGCATATATGTTTTTATTGTTAAAAAGGCAGTAGCAGAAGAAAGGAAATATTCTACACAACTTGAAGAAGAGAAACAAGATTTTCAGAAAAAATATGATGCAATAGAACTAAAAGTATGACCATTTATATTTTTAAAAAATACTTTTTTTTAAAAAAAAATTTGATCTTTGGATAAGTATGAAAATTATTATTATTTTTATTTCTATATTCATGTAAACAATCAATGCAATTTTTATTGATAAAGTTCTTTTTTAATTACTTTCTTATAGTTAGAAGCAGTTTTAGCTGATAAAAGAGCATATGAAAAGCAAGTAGCAGATTTGGAGCTATCTAAAAAGGTTTTGCAGGGTAGTATTGAAACTTTGACAAATAGTCGAGACAATGCTCGTAATTTGCATGCTGCTTCAGAAAAAGAAAAAAGTTCTTTGCAGACTCAACTCAACGAGTCAAGAAATCTTGTTTCTGAGTTGGAAGATGAAATTCATAAACTGGAGGCAAATCTTGCAGCAGTTACTGGTAAAGAAACTTTTTTAAAAAATATTTTATGAATTAAGCCTCAAAGTTTTTTCTAAAAAAAACTAAAATCCTAGAAATATGTTAAAAAAAATCTAATAGCAATATGAACATAAGATATCAGTAACCAGGAAACAGTTCCAAAAACTATTCCTTAGGTATCCATGTCAGTTACTTCAGTATCAATAAAAGTGGATAAAAAGGCACCCCTGGGTTGAAATGGATAAAATGAGTAACTGAGTAACTTTTCAATTAAAACCAAATCTGAGCTAGGCAGAGTTTCTTTCTGTAATTGCATGATAAAAGAATGTGAAAAAAAATTCAAGGTTGGCAGTTTTGTTGATGATGCATTAATGAATGCACCTAACCATTATAATGATTTATATTAATTTTTTTTATAGTAAATTAAACAATTAAAATAAAGTTATAGTAAATTAAATTTAATAGATAAAGTTTTTTGTGATAAGTAAAGTGATTTTACATAAAAATTTTTAATTTAGCAAAAATTAAAGTTCAATAAATAAAAATCAGGTTTGTTATTCATATTTTGAGTCATTAGTAGTATCCTTTTTTTATTATTGATATGTTGTTGAATTTTTTTTCCAGAGGCATCAAGGGTTAGTAAAGAACAGTATACCCGTGATGTGGCAGCCAGAGATGAAAAATTGGAAGCAGCCAAGAGCAGTCTTTCTAAATTGGTATATTAATTCTACATATATTATGTAAAATATGTAGATTATATATGTGTAGGTAATTAAATATACTCAGCATATTATATAAATATATTTAGATAAAAAAGATAAATTTCTAGTTTACTTAATTAAGTAGAAACTTGCATGTTGCAATTTCTTATCTGCCAATAACATAAAATTAATATATATAAAAATTATATTAAGTTTAAATAAATTGATTTATAATTTTATTTGTAAGCTTTTAAAACTGTAATAAAGATAAAAGTGTTGACCAAACTAAAAAAAATTGCAATTAAATTGTTTTAGGAGAGAGATTCAAAATTATCCTTAGAGGAAGAAAAGAAACGTTCTGAACAGTTGGCAACTGCCAAAAAGAATTTGGAAAGCAGAGTTGCCATTCTGTCTGCAGAATGTGATGAAGCTAACAACAGGGGAGAAGAACAACAAAAATTAATTCGAAAACTCCAAGTAAATCAATTCATAGTTTAAACATAGTTTAATTTGGTTCTTTTTTCATTGTTGTAATCTTTTTTTTTTTTTTAATATATTTTAATCTATTCAAAATAATTATTCCTAAACAGTTACTTGGTATAACCTTGTTACTTAGTTATTTGGTTACTTGGCAGTATTTTTTATTTTGTTAATCTTTTTCTTTTCTTAATTTTATCAAATTAACAGGGTCAATTAAGCCAGTTAAAAGAAGTACAAGCTGAACTAGCTGAGATGAACGAAGTGAAAAACAATTTGCTCAAAAAATCATTAGAAAATGAAAAGCGGATGAAGAGTGCTGAAGCAGAGAACACTGTGTTGGTTGAACAAGTTCAGTCTCTTGAAAGGCTGAAGAGAGTTGTAAGTGTTTTAATTTTTTATCCTTTGTTGTACATTAAATGGTCAAACTTACAATGGTCAAACTTACATGTAAGATGTTATTCTCATAACTTATGTTATTCATAAGTAAATTTTCAGAGCAACAAAATGTTGTGAATAGTTTGTAAAATTAAACAATCAGTTGATCAATCTCATTCCAACTAAATTATTAGTTTAATGCTTGAAATGTTCCTACATAAAGTTGTACATACTTCAGTTCAAGTTTTTTCCTAATACAAACTGTAATCATGGTCACAAAGTGATGCTTTAAAGTGTTTCTACCATTTTGTAATGACTACACTAAATAAAATTATTTTGTTGTTAATAATCAGTTTCTGAAATTAAATATACTTTTTAAATTTTGCCTTAGAAAAGAAAAAAGATTTTATAGAACTTATTTCTAAAACTGATTTCTGTTCATCAGTAATCATATGTAAATAGGAGCACAAAAAGGTTGTTAAGTTCTGTTATCTTCTATTATCTTCTGTGATCTTTCTTTTACTATCTTCGTCAGGTTGAAGAGGAGGTGAAAGAAGTTAGAAGTGAATTGATTGCATTAAAAAATCAGCATCAAACTGCTATTGCTGCAGAGAGAAAGAATTTTGAAGCTAAGTTAGCAGAGTTACAGGAAGAACTGTCAGAAGAAAAAGCAATTGCAAATGATAATGAGCAATATGTAAGAATTTTTAAAACTTGTATGTTTATCTTTTATCAGAATGTTATGAAAAAACATAAAAACTGTATTATGGGCTCTCTGCAAAATAAGAAGGAGGTAATTTTCTTTTGGACATGACTGGTATTCATATTTTTTGAAGACTGAAATCTTAGTATCAGAAATCCAACAAGGTCATCAAGAAGTTTTAATTATACAAATGTTATTATTATTATTCATGAATATTTATAGAGTAATCTTATCAGTAGAAATAACTGCTTTCTATAAATGTCCTGTTAAAATACAATAATAGATTAAATAATAGTTTAAAATCAAGATAAAAACAATTAGTTAAAAACTTAGAATATGTTTAGACAAGATAAACAATAAAAGGAAAATTCTAACAAACCCAAAATAAATAAAAATATTAAAAATCAAATAGAATAGTGTTTAAAAAAAAAAAGAAGAAAAAATCACTTAAAAACTAAGGGTAAAATAAAAGAATCACTTTTTAAAATTTTTTCCTGTTTTTTTATTATCTATACATTTGTGGGTAAATAGTTAAAAAACTTTGCTCCCTTGCAGTAAAAACTGTTTTGAGAATATTTAAGTCTTATTTTGGTTTAATTTGATATTGATTTATTATTTTGTGTGGTCTTTTGTGAAAAATAGTTATAGAATTTTTATTGCATAAATTGTCAGTTAAACAATTTATCGCATAAATTATCAGTTAAACAATCATGAACAAGAATTCATGCTCTTTTTTCTTTATCATTTTAATTATTAACTTTGGCTTGATATTTTTTCCATTTAAATTCCATTGCTTAATGATTTGAAATGTTCTGCTTTCTGAGGGTTTGACCTTTTGAATCTAAGTTCATTTAAAATGAAGTTTGAGGTAGCGCAGTATGTTGTATTGGTTTATGCAATTTATATTTTGCGTTTTGTAAAACAAGTCAAGATCTTTAAGCAAATTTTTTAGTTGTTCCAAAAACTATACTTTCAGTTTTTCTTTTTTTTTTTTAGTTAAAAAATTGTTGATCTCAAAATAATAAGCTATGAAAATTAAATCTTCAATTAACTTTTTTTATAATTTTTTATATAATCATCTTCAGCAATCTAAATGAAGCTCTTGTCAGCAACATTTACTTATAAATAGAATGGATTTCAGGATTAGTTGAGAATAACAAAAGAATTAAAGATAAATCCTTGAGGTACACCACAAGTTATTGACCATTCATCTGGCAAATTGCCATTGATCTCTATGGTTAAATAAATAGTAAAGAAACATTGCTTAAGGTTAAGTAAATAGTAAATAGTCAAGTTTGTTTGCTCTTTATCTGCAAGCATAAAGTTTATCTATGATTTTTTTGTGATCAGACAGGTAGATTAAAATAGAGTAAAAAGATTCAGACAAAATCAAAAAAGACAGATCTGAATACTTTATTTTGATCAACTTGTTTTTTTATATGAATCCATAAGTACGGCTGCAGCTAATTCAGACAATCTTCTTTTAAGAAAAACAAACTGGGCATAGTATAATAGAATAATTTGTTCAAAATATACCTTCAGTTGGAAATCCACTGATCACTATAATATTTTTGACAATATAGGTAGGATAGATGTTGGTTGTTGTTTGGATCATTTGATTGTTTTGATTCGTGTATTGGGATATCAGCAGGCATTTAACCTGTTTTCATAGATACATTTGTAATCTGGTTAAATGCCTAGCTAAAATAGAGGTGTTGTCTTTTAAAAAACCTGGTGAAGTTCTTTCCAACCCACTAATTTTATTACACTTTAGACATTTAAGCTTTTTTTCTATATCTATTCTTAAGATATGTTTTAAAAAAATCCTTTGGTTTGATTTTATAAAAGTTTATGATGAATGTTTTTAAGTAATGTTAGTAAGTATAAAATTGCTTTTGCAAGTTTTCTAACAGTTGATGAAAAAAAGCTACAAAAATGGTTCGAGTCAATTAAATTCTCCTGAAATGGTTTTTTTATGGAATGGTAAAATATTTTTTGCCATTCCATAAGAAAAGGGTAGTAAATAGTAACAAAAGGTCTTTAAAATAATTTCTAAACATAAACACTCAATGTTTAAGCTTACTCCATGTCTTTGCATCTCCTGTAACATTTTTATTTATGCAACAGATTTCACTCCCTCCAACTCCTGATGTTCAATTTTTCTTAAAAGTTGCATTTTGGTAAAGAATAAATATTGTCATTATCAATTTTCCTTGATAAACTGAAGTTATGAAGTGTTATAATTTTGAGTGCCATAACATCTATAGTATTGATGAGACATGTAACTGTACAAAAACCTGAAAATTGAGTTGCAGATAAAGCTGTGAAAAAATCAGCACCAATCTTGTAAGGGAAGATATTATGAGAGCAAGGTACATTGATTACAGCTATGTTTGTGTTTCCCTAGGTAAACTTTAGGAACGCTTCATTTCTTATGGTTCTTCAGGAAGGATTTTTCATGTCTTCTGGATGGATTGACATGGAAAATCCTTAAGCCTTGACAAACTTCTTTTGTTACATCGATGCATCATTTAGTAAAAGCATGTAAAATCTACAATTAAAATTTGTATTTATTTGGCTAGATAATCGTGTTTCCTATTTACCGATTGATTTATGCAATAGTGTAATTTGTGGCCACCATAATTGTAGACAAGCACTACCTTAGCCAGTAACACTAAAAAATATAATAAAGGATTTAATTAGTCAGTGAACCATTTCTATTTGATAGAGAAACTTTTAATGATGATGAGCCTTTGGCTTCATGTGATTTCATGTGGCTTCAACTGATTTGAATTGATTGTATTTAAAAAATCAAGCATAAGTATTGTTTGATGCTCTTTTTATGATTACGAAAATGCTTTAAATGATTCAACCCCCCTGGCCTTTTTAAAAATTTACTTTATCCTCCTGTATCAATTCGAGTTTTTTTATCTGATCTTTTTTAAACATCAGATCAAGAAGTTAACTAAAGATCTAGAAACTGCAAATAGCAAGCTCTCAGAGCAAAAAGAGTTGATCAGGAATAATGAAGCAGCCAAAAGTCGTCTCGAAAAGCTAAACAAAGATTTAGAAGCAAGCAAAGAAATGCTGGATTCAACTTATCGCGAAAAGGTTTGAATATTCTTTCGTCACCTAAAATAAAAAAAAAAAATTAAGAGCGTTGAAATAATTAACAGCGATTTATTACTTTAATGTTTTGGGTTTTGTACTGCAATGTTTTTTAATATGTATGAAATAAACCGTTATAAATATCTTCTTTCATTGATTTTTCATTTTGCTTCCGTCACTACAGTTACGGGAGAATGCTGTTACGTTAGAGCAAAGATTGATTAAGTTAGAGCTGGCTTTAGAGAGTGAAGTCAAGGAGAGAGAGAGTCTGGTCAAGCAGCTTAAAAAAGCAGAAAAAACCCTTGGAGATGTTGAGGCAGACTTGTTGGAAACAAAAGATGGAGAGGAAGCTGCTAAAAACCAGGTTTTTCTGCTTTGATAATTGAAATTTTTCTTTTCATCTTATTTTGCCTAAACTTTGCCTTTCGAATTATTTTAATCGCTTGTTGCTCTGTTTGTTTTAGTTAGAAAAAGTTTTAAAGAAATACGAAAATTTGAGACGAGAAAATGAAGAGCAAGCTGATACTATTACTCGTCTCACACACGCTAAGTCTTCTTTGCAAAGTGAAGTCGATGAAAAGGAAGAACAACTGGACCAATTTAGAAGAGACTTAACTCGAAAGGACGCGTATGTAACTCGAAATGTTTAAAATATTAAATTTTTTTTTTTTTATTTTGAGAAAAATAAAAAAATAAAAAAAACTTTAAACTCAATCGCATAGAACTTTTCCTCCTCAATGACCATCAAATTCTCAATGATCATCAAATCCAATATTGGATTACTTTAATTTTATTGGATGTTTATCTTTCTAATAATCTAAATTAAACTTTTGTGAAAGTTTTGTGAAGAATGTTCTTCATTTCACTAGTTTGAGGGGTTTTGTTAGAAAAGTTGCAAAAACTGGTTGATAAAAAGTTGCAGCTCGTCAAGGCAACAGTTTGTTGGAAATAAAAAGTTAAAAAAAAAATCACGTTTGATGTATTGCTTAACATGAAAATAAAAAATTTATTTAAAAATTATTTTTTAAAGAAACCCTGATTTTATGCTGGCTGATAGTAACGTATGTTCTTGCTTTTAATTACGTCATTGCGATTAACACATCTTGCATTAATAATTTATGGAAGACGTAAATGTGTGAAAAGGCATTTCAGTGTGTAAAGGACTTGTGATTACAATATCTTTCATTATTTTCTGAAATTTAGGTTCGGATCAAAGGCTTCGTCGCGCTCTCGAAGTCGAATGGAGCGAGTTGACGATGTGGATTATGATCTAGAAGAGTAGTGAATTTATTGTTTTGACCAACCGCATTGTAGATAGTTAGGAAAATCGAACGGACGATAAAGAAAAACGAATTTCAGGGATAATTTAAGACTTCAAATAAACCGAATCTTTTTTTTTTCTTTCTAAATTGTATTTGTTTATAAAAATGTAAAAAAATAAAATATGTAAAAAAAAAAAAAAACCTGCATTTTTTATGAAAAAATTTCAAATTTAATTCATGAAAAGTGTTGTTTTTTTTATGGCTCTTGCTTCGCATTTAAAACAAAGAGCACTAAACCAAGTCACGTGATATGGAATATAAATCCAGGTTGAGTTTGTGAACAGTAAAAAAAAAATAAATAAAAAATTAGTTTTGAATATTCGTGATGAAGAGGCTAAAAGTTCAGATAAAATCATAATACTTGTTTTGGTGTAAGAAATTCTTTTTTAAAAAATCCAAGACATGATCTAGCTTTAATCCAACAACAACAAAGTAGATGAAGGGCTAAGTTAATAATGTACTTTTTAAAAAAAAAAAAAAAAGATTTAAATTGGATGAATGATTCTTTCGAACGGTTTTAAATGTGGGAATGGACTGGTAAACCACTCATGCAATCTATAAAAAGTTATGCTCATTTACTGTTACTGTTTGAGTGACCAACTGAGAGCGATCTATGTCTACTACTTAAACTTTATCATTAGATTCTATTTGGTACTATTCAAGAGCTTTTTGCACGCTCTTGAATAGTACCAAATACTTATGTTTTTTTTTAAAAAAAAAAAACAGAGTTGTGTTTTTAATAATTTCAAAGTTTAAAAAAAATATTAAACTAAATATTATCGCAAAACAAAAACTCAAGAACTAGCTTGTGGAGAAATGCACAAATGATTTTCAATTAGCTCTAGTTTGAATATTATGCATTTTTATCAGTGTTGACTGGTTAGTGGATAGCAATTTTTTTTAAAATCATTTTTGTTATTAGGTTTTTTTATTATTTTGGTTAATTAGTTGAATATTACTTATTTATACTAAACTCGTGCACAATTTGCATTTCTTCAGATTGTGTATGCGTTATCTATAAATTGAATGTGCAATCTACTGGCAGGTCAATATTCAACTAATTATCTCCATGCAACTTTGTCATTATTTTTTATCAAGATAATTAGTCAAAAAAAATCTGAACCATTCAAAATTACCTCTTCTGCGTCAATAATGCTGTTTGGTCATATTGCGATTGAAGAGCTGATTTATTATTAGAGAAGACATATTGGTCGTTGGAGGAAAACTTTGCAAAATCTAATCTTGATCATAACAAGCAAACAATTATAGAAAATATAGGATGTGCGTGACCTTTTTAGTGAACTTTATCTTCTGCGATTGAAACAAGAAAAAGCAAATTGCAAGATTAAGAAAGGATAAAATAGGATGTGCGTGACCTTTTTAGTGAACTTTATCTTCTGCGATTGAAACAAGAAAAAGCAAGTCGCAAGACTAAGAAAGGATAAAAATAAAGGTTTCCAAATAAGAGTATTGTAATGTAAAATATTGCGGATATTTTAAAAATTCCAACATTTCAAAATCATTGCCAAATTTATATCATTACCTAAAACCAAGACGGTTTTAATGAAAAATTTTTAGTATTTATAAATATTGGTGTATCGCTTCTCAAGTATCTAACGAGAATGCAAAGCAAACGCAATTCATATAATCTAATTAAAGTCATTTAATTTATCGCCCTCTCTTTGTAAATTGATGGGATTTCTTATCAATTTCGAAGATTTTGTGCACAAAAAAAAATCATTAATTATTGATGTCATTAATTATGCACATAATTAATAGGCATAGTATCAAAAAAATGCTTTAAAACTTGATTTTCTTATTTTAATAATTTCTAAGCAAAAATGTTCGTTTTTGTAAAGTAAAAATTAATCTTTTATCAGGGGGAAGAGAAAAGATTTAAAATAAGCGTCGGCATTATTTTTCCTTCTTAATGCAAAAATACGATGGTGGAGGTGATAGCTTGCTAAAACCTTTTAACTGGATCAACGCTCTTAAACAGGTAAACTCTATTCAGATGTCATTATTGTAAATTTTTTTGTTTGGGTTGTTACGGTTGATAAACCAAAAAAGGTGTTAGCAATTTATAAACCAGAAATTCGTGCGAAGAGTTTGAAACCCACATACAAATTCATTATTTAAATTTATTACTGAAATTCAGATTTTAAGTGTACAAAAATTTATCAGGATAATTTAGAAAACTTTGCTGGACGCAAAATGGGGGTGGGGGGTGGGGGGTGGGGTGGGGAGAATGTTGAAAAGTGTGACATGGGTGTGGGGGGAGGGGGAACTTGTAAACTTGTTAACAGTAAACTTTTTTTCCGCTATCAATTTTAAATACCTAAATAAAAATGGTTTTTAAATTTTTTTAAGAAGAGTTTCATTTAATCCTCAGTTGACGTAACTCAGGAATCATCAGAAATCTCACTGCTTCTAGAAAAGAATATTGTGAAAGGAACCGTTCTAATGGTAGTATAGGAAATTTCATATTGTTATGTTTAGAACTGATTGTGTTTAGTTGATTCTTAGGGTCCTAATAATGTCAAAACGAAATGATGAGCGGCTAACAACATTTTTTTTGTAGGTATAATTGACATTTTGTAATGTTAAGCTCCAGCAAATAAAATTTCGTTAAAACAAAGCATTTTTAATCTGAATTTCATTGAAGATTCACAAGCCAATTACTTAAGATTATTACGCAACAATTTATGAACAGCGTGTCCATTTCGGAATTCTGCTTAGAACTGATATAAAAATCTTGCTAAAAATTTAATAGAGATTTGCCAAAACGTTAAATTAACAATTGAAGTATGCAATGAACTTATTTTGAATAGTTTCTCAGTTTCGGAATTTATAATCCCTTTAATAAAGTTATTGCAGATTATAAATAATCGAGTTAAAAATGATTCGATTAAGAAGTGGAGAAGTTATAAATATGCGACTATATATAAACTCGCATTCAAAAGTCTCTTTAGTAGCAAACAAAAGTTGAATCTCCTTTATGAATGTCAACTGTTTATCTCTCAATTTTCTCTTCTCTATGTTAACTTCCTTGTCTCGCTTATCTACATTGTAACACTAGAAAAAGATGTAATAACTAAATTTAAAAACTTGAGAATTAAAAATTTGAATTGTTGACGAGACATTTCGCAGAACTCTTATAAATATCATTTTCTGACTTAAATTATCGACGACACAATAATTTGTTTTATATCTACCAAAAGGATGCAATATATTTGTTAACTAATTTTATTATCTTTATATTTGTGTGTGTGTATGTGTGTGTGTGTGTGTCTCTCTCTCTCTCTCTCTCTCTCTCTCTCTCTCTCTCTCTTTATATATATATATATATATATATATATATATATATATATATATATATATATATATATATCGTGAGGTTAGAATTATTTTGTTCTATCTCCAAGTTTAAACGTTGGGAGAAAGTTTTTGATTTTTTCTAAAAGTAAAAATTGTTTAGAGCTTTAGCTTTTATTTTTAAAGAAATAATAACTTATTCTTTAAATAAATTTATATTTAAAGAAACTATTTAGAAAAAAATTTATAAAATAATGCGTATTTCAAAAGTTATTATTACTAACTAAAATTAATAACTCATTTTCTCCCAACTTTCAAAATTGGAGATAGAACAAAATAATTCTAACCTCGCGATATATATATATATATATATATATATATATATATATTTATATATATATATATATATATATATATATATATATATATAAAGAGAGAGAGAGAGAGAGAGAAAGAAAGAAAGAGTAAGAATGAAAGAAAGAAAGAAAGAATACATCAGTAATAGTACCATTTGTTATCCACAGGGTCAGTTTCAATCCCTTCTAATTTTTAAATGGTGTAATCAAGTTTCAAATTAAAATTTAAAAAAATCTTCATCGTCGTAAAAAATCTTCATCGGCCTATATTACGATGAGTGGTTTGCGTTCAACAAGTAATCTTGGGTGTGTAATTCTATTCATACAAAAATTAGAACTAATTGCGTACGGAAATCGGACAACTAAACACCAACTGTTAATGGATGAGAAAATCTATCAGTCTGCAGACTTTAGAAAGCAACTAATGTAAGCAGATAAATTGGTTTGTGAACAAAATGGGTTCATTGACAGAAAATTAAAAATAGGTTAAAGATGTCATTTCGTAAAAAAATTGCCCTGTATGCTGTCGATGTATGCTGACGCTGTATGCTGTCGATATACATTGTTGCAGCAATTTAATATTCAGCATTTGTACAATAATGTCCTTAAAACAATTATTAAAATTTTCTAGAACTATCATAAAGCAATGGGTAGTTTCAAAGGATAACTTTATTGAGCTGTCGAGCGAGAAATCATTTTAAAAGTAGCCTTTCAAGCTAAATATACATCTCTTGTATGTGAAGAGTTGCAACTCTCGCTATTCCCATTGTTTTGTAAGCTTTGTAAGATCTCTTGTATGCTGCAACTCTTGTTATTTCCATTGTTTTGTAAGCGTTATGTTTCTGAGCGAAATCAAATACATTTCAAGTTCACAATAGAGAAAAAGAAATTAAAAAAAAAAATAGAATTAACGAGTTTATAGGGAAAGATTTAACGAATTTTAACAAAAAAAACTTCGGTTGATTTTCTAAATTTGTTCCTGAATTCCAATTTTAGCTAAGAAAAAATTATGATGTAATAACGATAATTTTATATTGGTAGATTAATGATGATAACTATATGTAGAAGATTTACTATGATAAAATGACGAGCTCATTCATAGTTTGATGTTTTAATTGCTAAAATAATGATGCATCGATAATCACTAAAAGTATCATAATATACCAATCAAGATTATTATGTAGTAATCTAGTTACACTAAGGCATAAGTTACACTGATTATAATCGCGCTAATACGGAATGCGGATATTGGACAAGTAATCAATAACAAACAAGGTCATCACAGTGCCTACAAGGTTATAATAACCATAATAACAGCAAATAAAATGTTTAGATAAAATTTCACATGCTCATGATGAAACGTGATCATGAAAATATTGAATGAGCAAGAGTCATAACACTCAGTCGGAATTCAACGTCCCTAATCTTTAGAACGCCATCTATCTAAGCTCTTGCTGGCTTGCAAATGCGGTAAAATTTAATTCGCTATTATAACCGTAAAGCAGGTCAGCGCAAAATCTAAAAGCTGCTTAGCTAAATGCGCAACTGCTGATAGTCGCAGATAGAATGGGTTTTTGTTTCATATTCAGTTTTGCTTAATTTGTTACTCAGATATTTGAAGCAACCACAACATTTTTAGATCATGTATACGCTAATATTCACACTAAACTACGATTTAAACGTAAATTAGTACTTTAAAAGAGAAATACGGCTTTGTAAATGACGAATTGACCTGCGGCATCTGAGAAGGTAAAATATCAACATATTTGCTTCTTTTTTTAACATTTATTTAGCGGGCTGGAAATCGTAAGTGAGGAGGTTAAGTTTTATATAAATAATTTGAAAAATAAATGAAAAGACAAACGAGTGAAAAAAATATTAAAAATTATTAGTATTATTTCTTATTTTAATTTATAATTGCTTTCATTTATAGTTATCTTTTTTTTTAGTTATTTTGGAACCTTTTATGATATTTTATTTACAATATTTTAAAACTTTTTTGTATTTGTTTTTTGTTTTTTTTGTTTTTTTTTTTGTCGTAAGTATTAATTTCTTCATTCTTCATTCTTTTTTAGGAATGTTTGACTTAAAAATTATTTTTAAAATTTAAAGAATTCTTCTATTTTTTGCACGCCTCACATGTCCACGCGCTGCTTTTTGTTTCATTTCCTGTGTTGACTGAGTACCTATCAGATTTTTATCTACATTCATTGAGAGCATCAATTGTTTTCTTTTTAACCTTTATTTCAATAGCTATTTTCTTTGAATAAAAATTTTCTTATTATCGGTAGTTCGTTTGATATTTATCGGCGATTTCGGTGAACCGTAAAATTAAAAATTAAAGGCTATTGCAAAATTGAATACGTGAGGTGAAAGATAAAAATGATACTGAAGAAAATGATGATGATGACAGTGGTTTGGGGAATGATTTTGATCATAAAGATTATTACGATGATTAAATTGGTAATCATGATGATAATTATGTCTGAGGATTACAATTTTTAAAAAACTCTTTAAATGCTTCGCGAAAAGTTAAGTCAACTACACCGATACTAAAGAACAAGAACAAAAGTTGAGAAGAATTTCTCATTTTCATCAGCCATTTTTTATTAACAGTAATAATACTTAATTCTAGTAATTTAATGACAATTTTTATTAATAGTTATTCAATGAAAATGAGATATTCTATATCCGTCGGCATTTGCTTTTCATAGTCGCCCATACTTTAAAAACGTGATTAATAAGCGCGTCTTTCAAGCACAGTGGATCTTCATTAATTTCTACAAAAAACCAGCGGCTGTTTTCATAGACTACAAAGAGGCTAGATTCAGTCTAATTATATTAAATATATTAACTATATTAATTATGCGCGTTCTTAAAACTAATTATAAAGTTTTTCAATATTATTCATCATCGTCGTCATCATCGGTCGTCAATGTAAGAGTCATCATTGTCGTTTCCTAATTTTTTTGAATCCTTTTTTTTAATTTAAAATATCTATCTAAATGAATGATAATGTTTGTAATATTTAAACAAACGCTAATTATTAAAATCTGAAAGGCGAGCGAAGATTTTTTTGCATCGCACTTTTAACGGTGTTCATTTACAAATTAAAAAGTTCTATTATTGCTCTGTTTTGAATTTCTTTCTTATTGTTTAATTAATATAAAGCTTGTTTTAACTCAGGGTATCTAATTCAAGGAATTAGGCAAACCCTTTAGTTGCAACCTATAACAAAGAGTGATGTGGAAGTCACCAGCAGTGTATGCATTGTGAACATTTTTCTTAAGTTCTCAGCTAAAACAAGATCTTCGATGCTTAAGATGATCTTATATACCAATACAAAACAATAATCGTATACAAATTAGATATTTGCGAGCAAAGAATTGTAAAAGATTTCGACTTAAATATGAAAAATGAAGCTTTGTTATTCTTTAGCTTAGTTCTAATCTCATCTTTAGAACAAATTTTAAAAATCTTGTTTTGCAGGTAAATTTTGATGCATCAGCAACTTTTATAAACGATTTCTAATTTCAAATGACGTAAGATTTAAGATTTTTGATTGATTTTATTTTTTAAAATAAAATTTTTTTAATACCTTTAGTATTTTGAATACATAAATATGATTAACAATATTTCTTACATTTTTAAAAGGAAGTTTAAAGGATGAAAGCTGCATATATAACTAGAAGTTAAAGCTTGTGTATTGAGCGTTTGTAATTAATTAGGATCACGTGTATGAAAAACGATTGGTTGATTTTTAATCTTCGGTTATATCAGAGTTTTGCATATTTCCATCAATATTTTTTATCTTTTTTTTGCGCTGATATTTGTTAGGGTTTTTGAAAAAAAATTTAAATTACATTAATAATGCTTTTAATTGCTTCGTTTTAAAAAAAATTAAGGGTTTGTTATTTATTTTCCTGTATCAAAACTAGTTTTTAAAAAAGGCTCAAGTTTGCTTTAGTAATTCAGATTTGCCTTTTTTATTTTGCGATGCTGAAACGAGCAAACAACAACATTTTATGTTGCATTGTTTTCATATCGTTGCTAAATCTAAAAAAATTATCAGACGGTTTATGGTTTTGCAACGCCAAAAGATTTTAACTTCAAACTTGCAAAGCTGATTTGATCAATAAAGTAATTATCACGGTTTAAAAGTAAGGGAGATTATAAAGGTAAGGGAGATTATAAACGTGTAGATAAGTTGTTGATTGAGAAGGAGGGGGGGGGTGGAGGGACTTCGGAAATCTATGTATTAATTTAAAATTTGTTGTTATTAAACAGTCCTGTTTTTTTTTTTTTTTTTTTTTTTTTTTTTGTTAATTACCATTGCTGTTATTACTTATCACCAAGATATGTAATTTCAAAGACTTAGATACAAACATTTTGAATTCCTCTATGCATATTTCATTTAATCTCTTTTAAAGGCTTATGTATTAAATGTTTATAAAAATTACTGATTTGAACTGAACTGACTCGTTTGAATAGATATTAAACTTCGTTATGACCGGATAAGACAGAGATGATATTACGTTTGTATATCGCATATGTCCTGTAGTTACGATTTGGTTGACGTTATTTTAAAAGACAGTTTTTCTTTTGCCGCCTGACGGACTCTTGACAAGATGAACTCATGTTATTGTGAGTGTCCAATTTGAAAATAATGTCAACTTATAAGAGTAGATGTTTTGATTGATACTTATAATATTGATGCAGTACAGTATGTGTTAAATTTTAAGTGAATTTTATCTGTCCCTTCATCGTTACTTCAATCTTAAATATTGCTTATTTATACGACGCAACTAGTGATGGTGAGTTGATGGTTTCATTTCAAGCTTTGACGTACTTTTGGATCATTATTTCAGATCAAAAAAACGAATCTTTTTTTAAATGCTAGATAAAAGGTAATCGCTAATATAGAAAAAGAAATTATTTTTTTGAAATAATAAATTTTAAGAAAAACAGATCATTTTATTTCATTAAAGTATGAAAAAATGAAGTTAAAAAGTTTTTTGTATTTTAAAATTTGCTCGCGGAGACGCCTAGTTTTACGGATACCACTTTTCTTCTCTTTTATCTGGTGATCACGAGCTATCTTCTTAATGATTACGTTCTATCTTCTTGATGATCACGTGCTATCAAAATTTTATTCGTGTAACTTTATCAAATACAAAGTAGTCGATCATCAATCAAAACAATTTTTTCTATGAAAAAGAACCAAGAAAACCAACATATTTCAAGTCGACCTATAACTTTCCTTCGTCAAGATGTTTCCCCTTGGCAATTAACATTCGCATACGGGCCTACGATTAGAAGATTTTCTGTCCTTTATCAGTTTTTAAAATAATTTGTCACCTACTGATAAGTGGAGTTGATTTTTTCAAGTTACTTCGGACTAAAAGTGAACTTTCTTTGAAATGCACGCTTAGTTGATGACTTTCAACGCGTAAGTTTTATTTTTATTATACTTTAAAATTTTATGATGATATTAACATAAGATGTAAACACATTAATATTTTAATTTTGTTTCTAAAACTCAGTTTCATTTAATACAATTATAAATGGCAGATAAATTTGAAAAAATCAAAGGGGGGGTTCTCCCTATTTAAAATTCTTGAAATAAACCACCCGCGGTGTTACTCTTTTTATTTTTAATCTCGTGTAACAGATGCATAAAGTATCACGTTCTAATGTTTATTTAGTTAAATAACGTTTCGGTGAAAATTAGAGAATTAATATATTATTACAAAATTGATCTTTAGTATTCTTTTTGAACTAGTTTCTATCTTTTTTATGAATGAAAGTGTATATAACTATTTAACTTTGTATGTCATATATGATATGATATTATATATATATATATATATATACATATATATATATATATATATATATATATATATATATATATATATATATATATATATATATATATATATATATATATATATATCTTATATGACGTGTTGGACAAGATTTTCCATTCAACAAAAACTTGATGAAATTTCTTTTATATATCTGGTTGCTAAGAACTTCAGGTAAACTAGAGGGAAAGAGGAGAGAGAACGAGAAAAAATTAGCAGGTGGAAACATCTTGACAAACGAAATTTATAGTCGACTTGAAATATATGTTGGTTTCTTGATTCTGTTTTATGGAAAAAAAATATTTTGATTGATGAGCCGACTACTTTGTATTCGATAAAGTTACACGAATAAAATTTTGATCTGACACAAGTTATGTTCCGTGAAACTATTAATCAAGTAAAATTTGCCTCATATCTTTGAGATTCAGGTGCAGTTAAAATAGTCCAGGGACTTTCAACCTCCCAGGATATATTAGATTTTTTTAAAACAAGTTGATTCAAATTTTATCAGTTTCTGCTGTTCCTAAACATCCTTTTTATAAATTCGTTCCATGTAGCGAATTCAGTATTTTAATAATTTATTTCTTAATACAAGAGTTACCTTAACTTCTAGGTAACCATAAGTAAGTAAAGACTTTCGAATTGTAAAAAGCGGTTTTCTAAAGCTCGGTAAATTATTTTAAGTTTTTTTTTTTTTTTTTTTTTTTTTATCTTTTTCATGTTTAAATAAACTCTCTACTTATTTTATCTTTTTATAAATGCATAACCCAAATATTTCACGCAGCTTACGAAGCCATTATGTTTGAAGGTTTTGGATGACTTCATGTTTTTTTGTTGTTTTTTTTTTTTTTGCGTTCTTTTATCTTTCAAGCATTTTTTTTTTGCAAGTGTTTTACATTTTTCTATTTCAATGAACGCGTCATTTGAAGAAAATTAGAGTTGAGTATTGGTATTCCCATGAGGTCCAATCGATGAAACCAAGACGTATCTTTAATGGTTGTTGCGAATATCAATACCCCCGTAAGACAACATTACATACCGTTTTCTACGTAATGTTTAAAAGTTCCTCATGAACTTCTCGCTAATGAAATTAGCAACCATTAACGCATTTTTAATGATAGGTGTTTATGTATATGGTATTCACACTGTATGACGTTGAGTATTTAGAACAATTTTTAAAAGATTGAATCTATATTATTTAAATTTTAAGATTTTTAACCATTTTTTATATTTTTTTAGTTTGATGTTGGTTTTTTAAAACTTTAGAAAAAAAAAAAAATGCATTCACTAACAATATTATTTGTGGCATCAATATGGACTTTAGTAAAGGGATATACCTTTGTTGATTTAAAGACATCCTACATAAAATATAAACAATGGTCAGCGAATCGTTTTGGGACCTTAACGTTTAGATTCAAAACTAGCAGCCCACACGGGCTTCTTCTTTATAGTGATAATAGTAAAACAAAACTTTCCACTTCACAAAGTTTTATAAAACTGCAGCTCTCAAAAGGAGACTTAGAATTTACTGTGCAGACTGGTTCCGAAGATTACAAATCGAAAAAAACCGTTTCGATCGGTAAAAATTTAAATGACCTGAAATGGCACGAAGTTAATATAACGAGAAACGATCGGGAGACCATCATTTTATTGAATAAATCAATTGAGAAAATTTTGATAAATGATGGAGAACACGATGAATTAGATTTGAATTCCGATATTTACGTTGGAGGAGTATCTGATCAGATAGCAACCAGTTTAGTTGATGGAGCTGTTTTAGCTATGCCGAGGTAAAGTTTTATTGAAATGCTTTGCTTAGATTTGTTTAAAAAAAAATTAGTTAGCCTTTACACTTTATACAAAAATTTTATATTTGTATGATGTATATATAATATAAAAGTATAAATAATATACAAATATGCACATATATATGTTTGTATGTACATATATATGCAAACTACATGTAAGTATGTATTTAATAATAAATATGTAGTTTGATCTAGAGATTTTTAGAAAGGGTATTCATAATTATGATTTAACTTGGTGATCTGATGTGCTAATCTTGATTTTTAATTAACAGAAGTTATTATTAATCTTACTAATAATCTATATACACTAATACACATACACAATTTACAAATACTAATAATACATATATACCATCATACATATATACCAATACAACTCATATACTAATAATACTTATATATACCACTTATTTACCTAAACTACCTAAAAAAATCAACTAATAAAAATAATAATAAAAATAAAAATAAAAGATTAAGCTACTAATCAATCGACTAACAATTGCGCAAATTTATTAAATGCTGACTTTTGTCTTTACTATTTATGTGAAGCAGATTTATTGGGTGTGTTGAGGACTTTAAATTCAAAGGCAAAAATAGTTATGATGTTTGGGAAGAGTTTGATGATCCCCTTTTATCGTCTGTTGGTGTGAAAGATGGTTGTCTAGATGCATGCGCGGAGTTTGCGTGCGCAAACAATGGGCAGTGTATTAATTATTTTACGACTGCAAAATGCAATTGCATTGGAACCGGGTATTATGACAGTAACTGCAGCAAAGGTCAGTTTTTGAAGTTTTTTTATCTCTGGTTTGTGCAATAACCGATTTTTAACTCAAAATTTAGGCTACTCCTATGAATGTGCTCAAAATTTACATTAATATTACGAAAATTTTTTATATTGGTATTGAAAATTTAGCAGTAAAATAAACTCGGTCGATAGGAAATTAAGTTGTAAAATTTTGTATTCAAAGATTAAGACGGTTGGTAGACTTCAAAAAAAGTACAGACACAAATATTACTCATTTTCTTCCTTTTCTTTTTTTTTTTTTTGCACACGCGTTTAGGTTTAGTATTTACATATGTATACATTCATGCTATATAAGCTTATATTAATTTCAATGATCATATTAATTTATTATATAATTATATTGGTTATACAAACTATATTATTTATTAGAGCGTGAATCGATACAGTTTGATGGTCAGAGCTTCATTGATGTGGACTTAGCTGACCCGCTTAAATCCACCACTGACAACATAGTTACAATGAGATTTAGGACAAAGTTTGCCGATGGCCTACTATTTGCTGCATATAGCAGAAGTGATCATATGATGATTGAGTTGTATTGTGGTTTGGTGAGGATGAGTATGGATTTAGGAGGAGGTGAGCCAGCCATTTTTGTTTATCTATTTTATGCTTGATTTTTTTCCCCTATCAATCTGTCATTTACACATTTGCTTTTTGTTTACTTTTTTTTATAGCGACATTCATGATATTTATATTCGGGGGCGGGATTAAAGTAGATAAATGTAATTAAGAAGAACAAGGTTTTTCTTTGCGCACTTTTTTTTTTATTGTTATATGAATTTTTTTCAGCTTCACTTTTTTGTTTGAATCCAAATCTTATTTAAAACTATTTAATTATTATCAATTTAAATATTTCTTGCGCTGTTAAACCGTGTTTATCAAAATTCACCTGGCAACAGTCTATTTCTGCTCTTTTATCAAACTTCACCTGGCAGCAGTCGATATCCGTTCTTTTTTAAAAAAGAATTCTAAGAATTAATTAATCGTTTTTCCGCTAAAAACTAATTGCTATCTGTGCGATCAAACACAATAACTATGATGATTAATACAAACACCTTGCTTTCACAAGTTTTGATACAAAATTACTAATGCAGTCCTCAACTTGAGAGTTAGATGTCCGATTGTTTATTGGATCGGATGCTTTTGTTATTGTAATCGACTGTGTTAATCACTTAGGTAGCTTTTTTGTCTTAGCCATTATCTAAGAGTATTTATCGCTGCGTATTTGTAAATAAAAGAGATCTAAAAATATCATAGATATCAAAATAGATATCTGAAGATATCATTTTGATTCAAATATTTACTTTGTTCAAAACCATCTAAAAGGATGAGTCAAGATGATTCAAGATGGTTTTGAACAAAGTAATTTATAAAGTGTTTAATTTTAGAGCAATAAAAATAATTCTATAAGAAATTAATTATTTTTTGGAAAAATTGGATCGAAAGTCTCAGCCAGCTCAAGCAATTTGTAATCTTATATAATGGTGTTAGACATTTTGACACCGCTTTGATTCGCACAGAAGGAGCGAGCCTAATATTACGTCAACAACGAATTTAAACGTGACACATCACAATCCACTTTGAGTTCCCTTCAAACATTAAGGTAATAGGACTAAAACTACATTCTAATCGCAAAAAAAACTTAACAAATAAGAAATTTTAAGATTTTAAACTTTTAAAAAAAGTTTGAAAAGCGTGATTGTTGTACCAAGAAAAAAATTTTTTAATTAGATAAAACTTTGTTTTTGAAAATAAAATATAATATATTTATTTACTTTTTTTAAGTCGTAATAACCCTTAAAAAAAACAATGTTACATTTTTGTTGGAGAGGACCGTGACGAATATTTGCGGAAAAAGAACCTTTTCCCCCGTAGTGAGATATTGTTTCCTTTACATCAACAACTAATGCTGCATCCTTAAAAAGATGTAATTTTAACTTTTTTCCGAAAAAACATTTTTGAACACGCGATACTAACAGATAAATTATAACCTGATTTTTGCTCTTAAAGATAAAATAAAGGTTCATGATTTTGAAAGGAAAACTTTCTTGAGAAAATTCAATTAATTCTATAAATTTTGGAGTACTAAACTCGATTTGAATTCAATATTTAGTATTTAGGCAGCTTCTTTATTCAAGATCATAGTCCATCAATCGATAGTTTTGTTATTACTTTGAATATTGTCGCTATTTTTATTGTGAATTAAAATAAATAAACCTTTTATTTATTTAGGCTACTTCATACTCGAAATTGCAGATATATCATTTAATGATGGTAAATGGCATTTGGTATACGTAAAAAGAAATGGAAGACAATTTTCCTTAACTGTTGATAATAGGTATAAAAACTAGTTTCTGTATACATGCATAGATACATACACACATACATACATACATACATACATACATACATACATACATACATACATACATACATACATACATACATACATACATACATACATACATACATACATACATACATACATACATACATACATACATACATACATACATACATACATACATACATACATACATACATACATACATACATACATACATACATACATACATACATACATACATACATACAGTGGCGGCTCGTCAATAGGGGCCATAGGGGCCCGGCCCCACTTATATTTATTTAAGATAAAGTATTTGGTAATGTAATTATGTATTTATATATATCTAAATATAAAACTATTAGCCTAAACTATTTGCAGACAGGTTTTATAAAAATAAATAGTTCTAAGTTAGTTCTAATTTTAAACTATATTAATTTATAAGTAATATGTTTATTTGCAATTTATTCAAAGTATTGTATCGTTGTTTTAATTAATTGCCAATAACGGCTGGGCCGATTTTTACTGGCCCTATTTATTTTGTTTGTAGTAATATTATTTTTGATGCGCGCGCAGAATTTGTTGTGCTTTCAGATGGGACGAAAAAACGCACCGCAGGGCCTCATTGAACTGGCCCTTGAGGAAAAGAACCTTAAAAACATCGCTAAGTTAAAAAATTTGCGATATTTTTCGTTTAATATTTGCTGGCCCCACCAAAGTTTAATGTCACCGGCCGCCACTGCATACATACATATACTTATTTAAACAAATTGATTTGGCATCAGCATAAAATTCTTGCATCAAATAATTCATCAAAATTGGAAATTTAAAGCATAAATATAATAACAAAAACATTAAAACACTTCAAAATTAAATATCTTGCAAATTTTCAGCCTGTTTTACTCAAATTTTTACTTTGTATTAGCAGTTTATATTACTAAGTATTTATTATAAATAAACATACTGAATTATTATTACATAGTAGTTGTCAATTGCAATTCTAATGTATGCAGTATTAGTTCATGTTATAGATCTTCTACTCTAAATTATATCTGGCAATTTTTTTTTTATGTTTAGATATTCACTTCAAAGTGAAACTCCAGGAATGTTTAGTAAGTTTAACATCCAAGATCTTTACATTGGTGGTCTACCTATGTCTGTTGTGATGATGAATTCCAAAAGCCAAACAAATTTCACTGGTTGTTTACAAGAGGTCTTGTTTAATGAGGTATTCATCCCAAATATTTTATAACTTTACAAATATCGTAAAGTAATCAGGTTCATTTAGGTTTTACATTTGTGCAAAAAATAACCATCCATAAAAATAAAAATTTTGTAAATATAGGTATTTTAAATGTAGTCAAAAAATGAATTAATGTATAGATAAAATTAAACTTATTATTAAATAATATTCTTTTATTTTGTTTTTTTTTTCTTCTCCAAATCAGCTAGATATTGTTTACAAATCTCTAAATACAGAGAGTAGTCGATTTCAAATGTTTGGTAACATCAAGAGTGGATGTGATGTGGTCAAGACTAAAGTAATTCAAACCAGAGACAGTGCAGGTGCTTTGTTTATTCTATTTAAAGTAACCAACTTTAAATAACAATAAAATAATAAAATAACAAATTTAAAAGAAAAGTCAGACATCAGACTGTCTGTTAAAAAGTCTAAAATATCCTAGAGACAATTTATCTGACCACAAGTTTTACACTAATGATAAATATATTTTCTATTCTTGATTAGTTTTTACGTTTTGTTTTTATTAGGAATATTTTCTATTTTATGTTATAGAAAACATGACAACTTTATTTGGATCAATCTTTCTTTTTTGAGTTCCTTCCCCATGCTTTTATTTTGTTATTTAATTTTTTTTTTTGTCAATCCCAACTTCGTATAACGAGATTTTTTATTCTTATTAAGGTCCTGTACTTAGTAAAAGTGGATCAGCTGTACCATACCAACCAAATGTTACTCCTATTAAACCATTTGAAGCAACTGAACAATTAACAGCACAGTATGCTCCAGTAAGTATATTGTCACCAAGCTTGTTAATATGTAATTATATTTAAGGCTTTACACCATTTTATTAATCTGTTTATATACATGCTAAATGATTATAAATTGCATTATAATTATATATGTTAAAGTTATGTAGATTTATTAATAAATATTAAATAATTTTATATTACATAATTATATATATGAAATATATATATTTATTCTATAATTATGATGAGTAATTATATATTATATAGTCATATGTATGTATATGTATTATATATGAACCAAGAAGATTAAAAAGCATAGACACTGACAATAGTTTATTGGTTACCACAGCAACTGGATTGTCAGTTAACTTGAACTAATTAATGACAGCTTTTTGAGTATTACTTTGATAATGAGTTTATGATTACTTGACTATCACTTGGTAGTGACTTTAACTCTGAATTCATGAGTACCTACATATTGAATTTTTAAACAACTTTGACAATGACTTTTTTACTTTGATATGATTATAAAAAGTTGTTTTGTAAATTTTCAGTTTTGCTAAGATTATTTCCACATACACTCTTCGTTGATCATTTTTCAAGATTTTTTTTTTGGTACCATTTCTAATTTTCAAACTTTATTTAGAAATTCATTCATCAGAAAACATCCACAAAGTTAAGCAAGCAAATAATAACTTGGATTATCATCGGGATAATAGTGGGATCCATAGCCCTAATTGTGGCTATGGCTTTAATTGTACATAGCTTCAAGAAACGATATAGCGAGATAATTTTATCAAAGCACCATGGAAACAATAATTTACTCAACAATCATAAGTCTAGTCAAGAAACTGTAGTCATTTATAAAGCAAATCATAAACAAGGATTTATTCAGCCTCGTTTAGTGTAATTTCGAAGAGCTAATAATGTGATAGAGATCAACTAGATTCTTATGGAGAGAACTGCACTTCTTCCCACATCAGAAATTGTCATGTAAAGTTTTAAAGAGGAACAGGTAACTTGTGCGCATGCGTTAAAAGTTGGAATGCTCGTCAACAGAGCTGAACCGTTCAACAAAGAAAAAAAAAGAGTTTTCATTCCATATTAGGAGTTGAATAATTTTTAGGTACCAGGCTACCTGCCTTCAATTAAGTGAACATTAAAACAGATCTTTTGTTCAATGAAATTATATCTACATTTTTGTAATGTATATTTTTATAAAAATGAATTTTTTCAGGAATCGTCAATAGACGTTTTCGTGCGAATACTATTTGTAAATGTTACTCAAGATTCTTTTTTTATTTTTACAAATCCTTCATTTAAACGCTTTCCGTCTTGTGACATGTCGTCAATTTAGAATTATTTTGTCTGTCTCCCATTTTAAACGTTCGGAGGAAATTAGCTATTGATTGTAATAAGTTATGATGACTTTTGATAAACACTTTATTTTTTAAATTTATTTCTAGAAACTGTTTTAAAATACAACTTATTTTTTATTATAACTTATTATTACTATAAAAAGTATTACTAAAATTTCTGAAAAGTAAAAAATTTCTCCCTAAAATTTAAAATGGGACATAGAACATAATAAATTCTTAACCTGACGACGTTTGCTCCTCGTGAAAAACGAATGCTCGCGAAGTTTTCTACAAATGTATCACGCTCCGAAAACCTGTCGCGCAAAATAAGAAATTATTAAGTCGTTTGCCTTTGTTATTCAAGAGAAAACACGTTAAAAAAGTGGCGCACAAAACAATTTTTTTAGTCACTTTTTAAATAACTTCTTAAGGATTTTCGACGGAATTTTATGATAAACATTCATTTTTTTATGTGAGCCTTTACAACAAAACCAGACGAATTATCAAAAAATTAATTCAAATTATATAATTAGAAAAAGTTATTTCTAAGCTTTTTAAAACAGTAACAACTTATAAGAAAAGTTCTTCCAATCAGTAATCATAAGCATTTTAAGTTGGTTTTCGTTTAAAAAGCAATAAAACTAATTAACGATTGCGTTGTTTCTTTTTATAATTCACCCTCTTAAAATTATTTAAAAATCCGTCGCTTTGTAATTTTTGAAAATAAAAATATTCGGGTAACTGTTTGCGGAAGCATTAGGTTATTTTAGTTATTATTTTTTACTATTTTTATACATCGCAATATATATATATATATATATATATATATATACATACATACATACATACATACATACATACATACATACATACATACATACATACATACATACATACATACATACATATATACATACTGATCAAATAATTTTAGCTTATAAAAAGTTCTTTTTTTAGCGGTTTTTTTTAAAAATAAAACGACAACGACAAAGCTCAATTATATGAATTTGTCAATAACGGAGGTCGATAACACAATGTTTTAATTCTTTATATGTATTTTAAATATAGTTTTTTACATATTTAACTTATTTCTTTAAAAATTATTTATAGCAAACTTACAGAATAATAATTTTATTGATGTTTCTGAAAAAAAAAGCCAAAATTGATAAATAAAAGATTGTCTGGCTTTTAACCCGATTTAAATCCATTTTATAAATTAAGCAAGCTGTCTGGTTTTGTCGTGTAGAGTCACATGTAAAAACAACTAGAGATTAATAAGGAATAATAGTAGATTTTTTTAAATAAAAATTTGCAAAGGTTTGAGACTAAACTCGTAAAAACAGCCACTTTAAAGTAAAACAGGGAATCAAAAACCTAAAAAAAATTTTATCATGTATATATATATATATATATATATATATATATATATATATATATATATATATATATATATATATATATATATATATATATATATATATATATATATATATATAGAGAGAGAGAGAGAGAGAGAGAGAGAGAGAGAGAGAGATAATAAAAATAATAATAATCATAATATATAGGATATTGGTTTTTGTAGTCCCTGTCCCTATTTCAGGATATACTTTAAATAAATTTGTTAGATACTATCTTTGTATCTAATAAATTTTGTTCACCACTTTTTAGTAATTACGTTTAATTCAACCCATCTGTATCTTTTAAAGTCGAGAAGCAAAATGTGGTGAGCTTTGGGGAAAAGTTTAAACTTTGTTATTACTTTTTCTGTTGGTCAAAAGTCCTGGGAAAGACCTTCTAAAACGATTTTTTTCTTTACAAAGTTTGACTTTATTTAATCAAGAGTCTCCTTGAAGAATGATTAATTCATTCCAAAACTTTTCTAACATTCCATGGTTTTCTTGTAGAACTATTTGCCAAGACCTCCAAAAAACGCGATGTTTCTAATAAACTTCATTTTTAGTAACAAACTTTTTTCCTGAAGCCTTCTTTTGAGATTTGCAAATGCTAAATAGTTGCTGGGGGACGAATTCGGAGAAGAAGGTGGGTGGGAAGCAATCAGAACTTTAATTCGTTTAGTTTTACCATCGTAAACATTGTCTTGGTGAAAGAGAACTGTTTATTTTTGAATTTATCCTTCAATCAGTTCAATAAGTAAAGGATAGATTTTCCTTTTTCCCAGGTTGATCTAAGATTCTAAGAACTGATAATTATTAAGGCTCAAATATTCTAAAAAACAAGAGCATTGTCTTTGGCCACTTTAGATGTCTATCACTCGCTGCTTTCAACTCAGCTGACTACTGACTTTATTCTAGAAAGTAATGTTGGATCCATGTTTCATTCATTTGACACACCAGCGCAATCAATCCTTTTTATTTTGTCACACGCGTGCCCATTCGTGCAAAATACTGCATACACTGTCTTTGGATATTTTAAAATGAGTTTCAGCTATCCCCTCTAACTGCACTATACAGTTGTACATAAAATTTTGAGCCATTTTTAGATATTCTCTGGCGTAGTTATCTCATTTGAACTTCCCTTGTGTTCAGTCTCATCTGTGGCCATACGTCTGCGTTTACACTCATCAAACCAACGAATAAATAATTGATTTTGATGGAGAATTTCTTGAATGGTAATTTCGCACATTAAAAAGCAATTTTAAATTAACAATCGAATTTCGGCTTGTCATTTGCTTTAAAAATGTCGAAAATAGCCTCAGTAAAACAACAATATCTCTCGTATAAAAAGGTTTTGCCTTTTTATTGACATTGTAAAATCTTTATTTTACGATATTTATCTTAGAAACTAATTAATATTAAAGTTTTTCTTCTGAAAATATTGCAGAAGAAAATGCAGCTACATAACAAATGGAGAAGTACAAATTAGAAAAAGATTTTAATCCAACAATGAAATGTGTTAGAATAGCAATTTTTTTTCAGAATATCGCTAATTAAAACCAAAGTGGAAGGCCCAATTAAAAACTTTGAGAAGCACCATCATGAACAGAGAATAAGAAAGTAGACAAAATTGTTAAAACATATTCCTCTCAGGAATTTTATACAACAGCTAAATGGCAGAAAGACCAAAAATTTAAAGATGCAAAAATAATATAAAACAAATAATCAAAAAAAAAAAAAAAGAACTGGAAATTACTAATAAAATTATGATAGCTTATGATAATTATGATTATAATTTTGACAATAAATATTATAACAAATTATTAACTTTATAAATTAAGAAAAGAGACCTTGCACTGTTTACTGATATAAAATTATCCAATATTAGGGATTGGCTTATTAGAGATTCCGCAATGAAAAACTTTACCTTCATCCTCCTTAATGTTGAACTAAATTTGATTTTTAACCTCAAATATCACATTTGATTTTTCAGCAAACTGTTATTGAAATCGACATATCACTCAATTTTTAAAGAAATGCCTCTGACATCACAAATAATTTGTCCCTTCAGGATCATATGTTTAAAGGTGCTAAAATTGATTTGAAATTTTATTGCTGATAATGCAACTAATAAATTTCGTACTATATCACCATGTTTTACCAGCATGTTTGCATTTTTTATATTCTGATTATTCTAAAACTCTATCGGTTATTCTCACTTTTGTAGTTTAAAATGCTTTTTTTCCTTAAAGTTTTGTGGTTTTTGCTAAGAAGCTCACAGTGCACCAGTCAGTTTAAAAGTCAATCGGAAAACAGAACTTTAGCATAAATTAATGGTACAAAACATATTCAGTTTAGCTTTGGTTTCTGACTGTAATCTTTCTGTGAAGATAAACTAGGCATAGTTAAATGAGGTAAATAACTTGCTAGCAAACGGATGGCAAAGGACAAACTTTGAACGTGTAATGTTGCTATAAAAAGATCCTTTTAAAATTTGTTTAGAACTTTCTTAGGATTAAACAAAGAGAAGAAAAAAAATTTTTTATTTTCGGGATCGATTTCACTGAACGTCTTCGAATAGACATATATTAAGGTAGTTTCTGGTGTTTAGCTATTAGAGACTAAATAGCCGTGATGGTGAATTTATAACGTCCTCTGCAGCTAAAGATTTCAACAAATTTTCAGTTAAAAAGATATTTTTATAGGGAAAAGCGCAAGCCGAAATCCTGTTTAATACACTTTGTGCTTCGTGGAATAAATTAAACCCATTAGTTGCGCGTGTTAAATTTTGTTAGTGGTGAGTTTGTAAAACCACTGTTTCAATTTTTGAAACGGGGAATGCTCAATATAACTGTAATTGTAGCTGTAAAAAAATATGACAAAAATCCAAACAAAATATTTTAAACAAATTAATTCTGCAGAAAAACAGCTTCGTTATGCACGTTTTAGTGGTTAATTTTTAAAGAACTGTGATTTGAGAATTATTACAATAAGAAGTGATTCCAAAGTGATTTGTATCTTAAATGATATATTTATAAACGGCCCTTTCGATTGATAAAGCAGACGTTAAATAGAAAAACAGGAAAACACACGACAATTTTCTGATGCGCAAATAGTGGCGAATAAATCATTATAGTCAAGCAACTCCTGAAGACTCACCAAATTAGTAATTATCGAGTTGAATAGATTCGGGTTAGGCGTACACGCTCATTGAAGCGTGAGTTTTAAACGAATTCGGTAGAAAACAAACATTTAAAATGCCGAAGAAGATTTGGTGTTTTTTCTAGATTATTTATTTTTTGCTTGGGGCCAGAAGGTGAATCTAAAGAGGATGATCGTAACGAGGATTAAAACACACAGCGTTTAAATACCTAATTCTAGAGCTATCATCATGAGGTTGCGACTAAAGATCAACCAGAATTTCGGTGCAAAACTTTTCATTGCTTTCTTATTCTGCGTTTATGCCTTGATTCGCTACAATCATTCCCTGACAGAAAATGGTGGAGAACAAGGTTTTCTTACAAGAAAGCTTTCTGAAACCGAATCCGAGACCGAAAAATCCGAGACCGAGCCTAGTCTAAAAGAAAAATGCAAACCAGCAAAAGGAGCGGTGGATGAGTTTCCTCCAGATTTTATGACCCAGGAACAACGATACAAAGGTGGCATTATTTTTCATGTAACCGTAACGTTTTACATGTTTGGTCTATTAGCAGTGGTATGTGACGACTATTTTGTACTTTCATTATACCACATTTGCTTGCGGCTTCAAATGGATAAAGATGTCGCCGGTGCAACTTTTATGGCCATCGGATCGTCAGCCCCAACGTTATTTATATCCATTGTTTCGATTTTTTTCACTGATAGTGCTGGAGATGTTGGGTTGGGCACTGTGGTTGGTTCGACAATATTTAACACGTTGTTTATTGTTTCAATATGTGCCATGGTTACAACTATTCCCGCACGGGTTTCCCCATGGCCGCTCTTAAGAGATTCATTTGTTTATATTCTCGGGACAATATCGCTCGCAGTAACAATTCGCGATAGGCGCGTTTATTGGTATGAAGCGTGTTTGTTCGTATTGGTTTACATGTTTTACATAGTAATTATCTATTTCAACAAAGAACTCGGAACTGTCTTTAATAACACTACAAAACAGTTATGTGGTGAGTTAGAGGACGAAGACTCAGAAATGATGACAATGACTTCAAAAACAACCATGGATGATTTACTAAAGCCACCGGAGAATGATGGCGCACCAAAAAATCATGATGCATCAAGCAACAACTCAGTAATAGACGATCTCGGACAGTTTGAGCATAAACAAGAGTCCCCGTTGCAAATACCAGAGGGTTGCATTGCAAAAATTGTGTGGTTGTTAGGCTTTCCTGTTATGATCTTATTCTATATCACGATACCACCATGCTGCAAGAAGCGCTGGTCTGAATGGTTTTTAGTAACTTTTGCGATGTCCGTAATGTGGATGGGATTTCTATCTTATATTCTTGTTTGGATGGTTGTTATAATTGGAGACACATTCGATATACCTGATTGCATTATGGGTATGACGTTTTTAGCTGCTGGCTCAAGCATACCAGATGTCATGGCATCAGTTATTGTCGCTCGTCAAGGAATGGCTGATATGGCCTTATCAAACGCTATTGGATCGAACGTATTTGATATGCTTTGTTTGGGTTTACCGTGGTTACTAAAAACTACAATCATGGATCCAGGCAGTTTTATTGTCATCCAATCTCAGAGTATTATGATTTCAACTCTCCTTTTAATCGGCTCCATCGTGTTCACAATTGTGGCAATCCATTTGAACAATTGGAGATTAGAATTGAAAATAGGAATTATATTTCTAATTATATACATAGTCTTTATATCACTTGCAACTCTTATCGAATTTTTAGCATGCCCGTGTCAGATTGAAGATTTCCTTCCCGTCTAATCTAATAAAACAAGGAACCCTTTGAAAAAAATAAGGTTCCAGTAATTATTCTAGTCCTGAAATCTAGTAAATCTATACGAACCAGATTTACCACTAATGAACAAAAAATTTTAAAAGTTTTCATTGGTATCTATTTACTCCTGAAGGTTCAAGATGTGTTTGCAGAAGTCAGAGATTACTCAGCTGTTTTTTAAGATGCTTGATGCTCAACCGATGACAAATCAAAACTTGCTCAATTTTTTTTAGAACAAAATTTCTATTAACAAAATAATAAAAGAGTGATATATTTTTCAATTCTGTGCGTTTCTGAAAAAATATATATTTAGTGAGATTGTTTTAAATATTTTGTTAGCTATATTTTTGAAACTTTTTTTTTTTAAATTTATTTAGTTATGTAAAGCCCCTCACAGCATTATTATTTTAAACTTCATGAAATTTAAAATAAGTCATACTCAAATCATATTTAGCTTATTCAATCATATTATTTCATACTTGATCCTAGTGATTTCTCATTTTAAAGTGTTTTAACTCAAGTTTGAACTGTTTTAACTCATTAGGGTCTCATTCTCATAACTAGAAATAGAAATCTTAAACGAACTGGTTTTTATCAAAAGATATTTTTCCTGAGAGTAGGTTTTTCATGTTTCCATAATTTATATTGCGTATGGCCAGAATCGTGGCTTCGTATGTCTATGGTCACTCAGTAAAGACTGAGTGTTTTTAGTGTAACTGAGCACTTTAAGGGCTAATATATTTTTTGTAGGGGCACTGGAAACTGTTTCTGGAACTCTCCTTACTTTTGGGATGTCAATGACAGGTAAATTAATATTAATGATGTCAGTTAATATGTTTCAAAAACCTGGTACCATTTGACTCCTTTTATGATCATTGATCACAATTATTGATAACATATCATCTATATTATAAAACAATCTCTCTTAGATCTTCAATAAACTCTTGGATCTTTAACAAACTCTTAACAAACAATAGGTTGACAAATGATAGACTAATAATAGGGAAGGTTGCGTTAAATGAATTTTATTTAACTCTACCTAGCTTTTATGGCTATTTTTGACTTAAATTTCGAATTTTTATTGATATATATCCGTAGACATACACCGAGTACGGACTAGCACCAAAATTACAAAATTTCTTATAGACATACTCACATAAAATGAATCACGCCTTTTTTTTATGAATTGGACTCAGACATACCCAAATTTATATACCAAAAGCTTTTTTTCTTCTAAAAATGATTTTTTTCTTTAATTCCCAAGAAATGCCTATCAATAACATTATGTCTTCAGTATCCAAAAGAGTAAAATTTATAAAATCAATTTTTAAAGAAACACAAATAAATATAACCACCTAATTTATTCCATTTTAGGCAATAAGTCAAGACAGAACAGCAGGTTTTCCAAGATGAAAAAGTTTAAAATTTTAAGGTGTTTATCTTTTGAATTAATATCAATTGATATTACATCTACAATCAATTTCACCATTTGTAAACTTATGAATAATATTTACCATTAATTGCCAATCAAATTACATTTAATTTACGTAAAAATGTTGGGCACAAATTTGCATATTTGTTTAGGTAAAATTTTAAATTGATCTTATAATATGAATTAGGTTAGTACTTTTAGAATCAGCAATTTTTTAAACATTTTTTAATTCTTAACATAAAGTTAAAAGGAATTTAAAATGTTTGAAAAAAAATGAAGAAAAGGGTAAAAGGGCAATTTTTAGTTATTTTTAATAGTTTTACTTTCTTGGCCCATTTTTCCACTTTTTTTTTAACCTGTTTTTTCCTAAGAATACCAGAAAACTCTGAAAAGCGTTTTCTCTTAACCCCAGTCCGAACTGGTGCTTTTGAATAGAGTGTTAAAACTAAAAAGTAGAAAATAAAACTAATCAGTAGATAATTCACATGCACCAGGAGTAGATGATTCCTTTTCCAGGAGTAAGTTGTTCGAAATCGATGTTGTAATTTATGTTAAGATATGTTATGTTTGACCATGTATATCTGTTGTTATGTTTGACCATGTATATCTGTTGTTATGTTTGACCATGTATATCTATTGTTATGTTTGACCATGTATATCTATTGTTATGTTTGACCATGTATATCTATTGTTATGTTTGACCATGTATATCTATTGTTATGTTTGACCATGTATATCTATTGTTATGTTTGACCATGTATATCTATTGTTATGTTTGACCATGTACCAGTTATATTTAATAATTTTAGTAATTTGTGTATTTACTTATTTGCGTTGATAATTCCTTATTTTGGCATGTTACAAATAATATTAATTTGTTCTTTTTTTGTCAATAAAATTTTTTAAAAAATTCCTATACTATAATACAACATACTCGGTGGTCCATCAATTGTTTCTGCGATTGTATAATCAGATTCCGGAAATTTTTGTTGAAGACCAAATGGCACATTGTTGAAAGCAGATACAGCTATTTCTACTGTCACATTTTTTTTATATGCGTATTCTTGAAAACTATTGACAACTGATATTCCATAAAGATTCTCCCAGGATGATTTCCTTGCCATTTATCATACTATCGATGATAGTATGTTTGTAGAGGTTTAAAAGAACCAACATCAAGATGCTGCAATTTATGAGTTGTAAGTGAATTTCGTTGCCTCTTGCCACAAGAACAACAATGCTTTTTGTGTGCGATGAACAAGTATCAAAACACATGGTAGCCTCTTTAGTAGACTTTAAAAGTTCTAAGAATGGCTTACGCGTTTAATATCTCCACAAAAGAGCATATTTCATCTTCGTAACTTGTACTACTTTTTATAGTACGAAGTTGCGAAGAAGAAATTTTAATATTTTTATTGAAATGTTACACAACCCTCTCACTCTCTGCGCTTAACATTTCTTGCAATGTGCTTAGGGTAGTCGTCATGCTGTAAAACCCGCAATTGTCGCGTCAGAAATCGTCGATTTTATTTTAATGGTCGCCCAAATGGCTTATGAATAAACTCTTAACTGCGGTTTGGAAGCAGTTCTTACAATTCGTTCTTCGATTTACTTTCGTTCAAATTACTTTTGAGGATATTCACTTATAAATAATTTCCCATAATTTTATAAGCCTTAAAATATTTATTTAATTGTTTTTATGGTCTTTTTTAAAATTTTGAATATTTTTATTTCAAAATACTATGTTAAAGATTTAAACTATAAGAACTCAATCCCGGTTTTATATTGTGAGGGCGGAGTTTTCTGGCCTGTGCAGTGATTTATGAGTAAAATCGTTCTCATAAAGTTTCAAAGAAATTCTTGAATAGCCAGCTCAATTTCCAGAAAGGAACTCAATTATTCACCTGCGGAATCATCTGGATCGAAAAAGCTACAATCTCAGATAATTAAGCTATAATTCTGTTATATATTGAATCAAAATAATTTGCCGAATAAAATTAAGTAAGTATTAAGAGTTAAAATGCTATAAATTCTGAATTTTGACAGCCATTTTTATAAATTTAGACCACATATAAACAAATATAGACTACTTTAAATCTCAATTTAGAGCTGCAATTAAATTACATTCATATAACAGAAGGTTGCTTTTACATTTTCTGCAGATTTGGTTACATTTTCACTCAGGTTTCTGTTTATATATGGCAAAGAATGGAGTTACTTATAAAAAAACAAAACAAACAAAAACAGCCAGCTAGAAAATTTAGGAAAAGTCATGCAAAGTACTTGAAATTGAGTGAGGAAGACATCTCAAGTGCTTTAAACGTAGATCGCTCAAAAAAAGTATTTGAATTGATCACTTTTAACAAAAATGGAATCATTTACAGTAAAATTTTAAACATCTTTTAGCATGTCTCTATAAAGATACACAACTTTGAAGTCCTAAATAAACGGCAGTTAACAGCACTTGCTCGGAAACACGATCGTCAATTCAATATAGTAAAATATATATATATATAAAAAAAAGGTGTTTGCTGTAAATAATTTATGGTTGATTGCTCGATTGAGCAACATTAGGAAGCAAATAGTATGAAAAACTCAAAGAAAAAAGTATGCCTTATCTAACGATTAGCAGAACATTTTGGACAATTAAAGTGAAGGGAAAATAGTTTGTCGCCATTTGAAGGCTCAACTAATTTTCAGCGTTCATGTTTAAAATTGTTAAGCTTTTTTTTTTAATCAAAATTTTTTTTTTTCAATAACACTGTGTTGATAATAAAAATACACTATTAATAATCTTTCTGATAGAGCATATTACATGACGTTTGATTCTAAAAAACGCAAGAGCTTCATTGGGTAGAAGGCAAAAAAAAAAAAAAAAAAAAAAAAGAAAAAAGAAATATTTCAAAATTTTCATATTAAATACTTACAAATGAAGCAAAGGCTTCTTAGGTATTTGTCGTGAAGAATCACTTTAAAAAAGCTATCTTCGATTAATATTCAAAGCTAACAATATCATTACCTTTCTACAAATAGCATCTCTAGGAGGTCAAAAACAATTAAAATTTTTCTGTTTTTAGGAAAGAATGTAGAGGCACTAGTGCAACGAAAGAATCTTCAATTACCTTAATTTTTTGAAGTATCTTGACGCGTAATTGGAAGATTAGAGTCATCAACAATTTAAGAAAATTATAACAGTTCGCCTAAAATTGGATTTCGCATTTTAAATTTTTATCTTTTAGAATTTCATTTTGAAACCAGATTTCGAAATTCTCATTTGTTGCACCCCGATAAAGTCTATTCCAAATTTGCTCTTTCGATTGAAGCATTTTTTTTTTTCGTTATCTTTACGATAACTTCGATTAGCAGAGATTTCCCTGAAATTTATTCATCATCGGAATCAGCAACCAATTCTTGATAATCCTCATCTGTAATAACAGTGGTATGTGTGATTTTTGACGCGTTTCCTTTCAGTAAGTCCATCTTCTTTACATCGTCCATTTTCTTTGTATCATCTGTTTTCTTTACACCGTCTGTTTTCTTTATATCTTCTGTCTTCTTTACATCATCTATTTTCTTTATTTCAACTGTCTTCTTTGACTCATAGGAATATTTTTTGGGCTGAGCTTGAGGAATATTAGCGTTGTTATTAAGTATAGAGTTATCGACAGTTTCGATTACAAGATCAATATCTTCCGCACTGTTATTACAACTTTCCACGAGATCTTCTGTCAATCCAGGTTTTATCAACTTACAGGGTGATTTTTCAGTGAGTACATTCTTTTGCTTATTCGGTGATTTTAAGAGAATTTTTTTCGGATCACGTTTAAATGGTTCATGAATCGCATTATAAAGACGTTGAGCCTTAAATACAAATAAATAATTCTTTGAGAAATTTAACAAAAATGCGCCAAAATTATCTTTCTAAATATTTAGTTTATGAAATCTGAATTTCAACAAAAAAAAAAAAAAAAAAGGTTTTCATAAACTTAAGTCAACAGAAATTAAAAACGCCTGCAATCCTAGTCACATTTTGGAAGGAAAGGAAATAGCCACACCGGGTCAGTTTTTTTCTTAAACAAAACAATTTTTTTTCGTCAGCCAGACAATTAATTTTGTCAGCCAAACAATAGTAATTACAGTTAAATAGTTAAAATCAACGTGAAATGAAGAAATATGGAACTGAGTAGGAATATAAATATTAGAAAAATTAACAAACATCAAAAACAAACATTACCTTCTGCGGACCGAAACCTGGGGAAAGCTTAATTTCATCGATGGTTGCGTTTGCAACTTTTTTCAGCGACTGAAAACACAATAAAATGAAAAAAAAAAAAATCAACGAATATTTGCTATGGTAATTTTATCCTGTTGTTACTTTAGAGTTACTTTTATGTAAACAGTGAAATCAAAAAACCAGTTAATACAAAAAAGTTTGTAGAATTCTAAGAAATTTTGTGTTCTAGCAAATAAACCTTAAATGTTGATAGTAGAGAGATGACATCTGTTTTATTAACTGATTTGACAGTAGTCAAAACATCTTGCATCTAAAAAATAAAGAAATGTATAAAAAAATGTGGTAAAAACCAGCTTATAAAAAGTTCTTTTAATTCGGTAAAAAAAGATATAAATAAACATTGAACCAATCTTAAGTAATGTATACATGTGCGTCTGGGTGAGTTAATCATACTTTTGTTTTATATCAAACAAAAAGTATGATTAATTTTTATAGCAAGTAAGGCTGAGCAATAGCACCACCAACTTTTAGGTATGCTTCATGAAAATTTGCTCACGAATTGAAAATTTAAGTCTTAATTAAGAACTAATTTTGTTAAACTAATCAATTAATTTAACTTTAACCTAAAATTCTAAAGTCATCATTACATATCTTCTTTCAAAATATCTCATTTTGAATATATACAGCATTAAATAAAATGATTATTGTGAAACAGCAGTCAATCAAAAGCAGCTAGATTATAATTGATACACATCGAAATGCTATACCAAAGTTAGAATTTACAATCTCCTAATAATTTGATACACTTACTTTATAGATAACCAAATATTGTAAAAAAAATTCCAAAATTTAAGTATTTGTATGACATGAAATTGAGGTAAAAGAAAAATGGCAGTGGTCCTTGTGAATTATTAATGACTGACCTAAAGTTATTCAGTACTACTATTATCTCATTTATGCTAGGTCAAAGTGCAGATACCAAAGTCGTTTCACAGCAAATTAATATTGATTTAAAATCTTATGGTTGCAGTGGATCCTGCAACCATAAGATATAAACTTTAAGTTGAATTCGTAAGTTGAAATCAAATAACAGACTTCTCCATAAAAAGAAAAGCAAAAGATCTTCTCACTCTTACAAGATTGGCATTGAGAGACATTGATTGACATTGATTGCTAGCATATGTGCCAAATCTATATGCAAATTCAGACAAGCTCCTGATGGAAAACTTGTCTGAATGAAGCATACCATTTTTTTTTTTCAGTGGATAGAGTTGCTGTCAATTGAAACAAGAAGATTGATCATGAGCAGCAAGAACTAACTGAAGAAGATTTTGATGTTACAGATCCCCCATAGGCAATAAAATGTTGTCTAGAAAAACTGAAGATGATTTACTGTAATTTTATTTAAATATTTTAGGTACACTCATATAGAAAAGGGTGTTTTTTATGCAATTCAGGCTAATAAGCAGCGTCTGCATTTTCTTTCAAGAAACTGAATGGTATGAATGTGAATGGTTTACTACATGACATCAAATCTCTCCTAAGAAATGATGTCATCATCGATAATATTTTGATTGACAAGTGGAAGTAAGATAGGGCGTAATCACAAGTAGTTAAGGGAAAGCATTTTGAAAAAATCATGGAATCAGAAAAAAAAAAGTTAACATGCCTTAGTGGGAAACTTCTCAAACCTCCAAAAACAAATTATAACTTTAACAAATACTATCTCAAGTTGGTGTTTACAGTTTCTTTACCTAAATATCCTCTTTAAATAAACCATGCCAACTTCCACATTTACCAAGACCAATGTTCATGTTAAGGATAAAGATGCTAAGAAACAAACATTTAACTATTCCTTCATATTACATTTCAAAAGGGTTAGTAATGGTATAGTTTTGCCAGAGTGAAGCTTAATAACAATTGCAATTTTGTTGTTTTTACTAAAGTTGATATTTTAAAATAAAAGGTGGCAGAAAATGTGAATTGTCAGTAAAAACATGACAGCAATAACTACATTGACAGAAAAAAAAATCAATTGTATGGAGTATTATATTAAAGAAGCAAGAAACTGGAAGTGTGATCAATCAGAAATGATCAGGATATCAGTGAATGGATGGATGGATGGATGGATGGATGGATGGATGGATGGATGTATGTATGTATGTATGTATGTATGTATGTATGTATGTATGTATGTATGTATGTATGTATGTATGTATGTATGTATGTATGTATGTATGTATGTATGTATGTATGTATGTATGGATGGATGGATGGATGGATGGATGTATGTATGTATGTATGTATGTATGTATGTATGTATGTATGTATGTATGTATGTATGTATGTATGTATGTATGTATGTATGTATGTATGTATGTATGTATGTATGTATGTTTGTATGTATGTATGTAAGACAACTTTGGTGAAAGAGCTAAAGGCCATACAAAAAAACTTGTATCTTAAGTGTTTTGATCATTAAAAAAAGCAATGGCACAAGTGCATTATAATTGATTGGGATTACTTTAAAGGGGAAAAATGAATATTGATGATTAAGTAAAAAATCTTTAAGAAAAACAAAGTCGCCATTTTTTTAAAAATACCAGGTATATTTCTGTATGAGTGCATTTAACATCTATACTTGCATGTTTATTTAAGAAACATAACTTTTAAAATTAACCTTAGATAAATAATCTTGCTCAACTCTCTCTTGGAGAATATCAGCTGGTTTATTCTCATACGTCTTGTAGGTTTCCAAGTATCTCCCTGCTTCTTCTGCACTATTTAAATTTTTAAACTAGATTTATTACACTCAATTGCATTCAAAAAAAGAGAGAAAAGTAACGTTAAATAAAAAAAATGAAAAGATAAAATAAGATCAAAATTTTGAAAATCTAAAATCTTTTTTTAATTTTATTATATAATAAATCTTTAATGATGCTTATTTAAATTCTTTATTCTTAAAGTAAAAATACTAATCATAAAACAATATTTGTATAGTAAAAAGTAAACAAGACAAAAATAGTTTAATGAAGCTTACAATCAATAAATATCATGAAATTATAGCCAATCAATTTTTAAAAATTCAAAACAAATTGTATTTGAGTGATATGAAAAAAAAAAAAGTAAAATAAACTGAGCAAAATCAGTCCAGTCTCCTGGATCACTTGATCTGCACTATGAGGTTACTGTTTATCAGTAAATACTTAATTTTTATAACTCAATTAAAACCTTTTGACAACTGCACTATGTTAATAGTTTTGAGATAATATGAGGTGACTTGGAATAATTTGAAAAATACAACATGTTGATACCAGGAGACCAAGCAATCCTTTTAGAAACTGAAGAAGCAGCTCTTGTTGAATACTTACTTGCTGTATCTGAGTGAAGATTTCCATTTTCAACAATTGTATTGCACATTGTTGTGTAATTTTACTTAGACAGAACAAATAAGGAGAAAGTACAATTTCAACTATAAACCTGAACATGACTGGGGCCAAGATTTCCTGATCAGACACAGCTAAATGCTAAGACAAAGACATAGTCAGAATATCAAGAGTAATAGAGCAAGTGTCAGCGTGGAAGTTATCAATCCATACTTTGACAATCCATGCCACTTAGCAATCTACTGAGTTATGATGAGACCAACATGATAGATGAACCATGTAACCAAAAGTTAATGTTTAAGTGTGGAAAGAAAATATTCTAAACTACACAGCAGTACACCAGTAATATTTGCAGGAATGGCAAATGAAGAACTTCTTCCTGTCTGCTTTGTTTACAAGGCACAACATATATGGTCAACTTGGTGTTGTGGTGGGCCAAAAGGGCATTTAATTAATCGCTTCAAAAACAAATGGTTTGATCAAATATACTTTCACAATTGGTTGATTTCAATTCTATAGCCATTCCATTGTAAAGGGAACATGAAAGGACTAAGGTTATTATCATGGATAACCTTTTATTACACTTTTCAATTGAAAATATTCAATAATTTGAAAATGGTAATAAATTTGTTTGCCTTCCCCAGCACTCCCTTTGCCAAGCTCTAAAAGTTCTATTTTTTTGGACCACTAAAGAAACTGTGGCATGCGATATTGACAGAGCAGAAGACCAGAAACAGCTCCAGAAAAAGATAGTTTTGCACAGTTGATGAAAAAAATCTGGAATAATTTTAGTCAAGCAAACTTAACCTCAAGTTTCAATGCATGTGTACTTGTTCCAATAAACAGAAATACAATTTTAAAACAGTGTGACTTGTAAAATAAGTATGTAATATAAAGATGGCTTCTTATTTATTAACTATACTCTGTTATATTTTTCTGTATATATGAAGGCTTGTTGTTTTTAACTATTTATTATGTATATAATTTTTTTTTTCTTTTCAAAAATATCAATTTGGCTTATCTTTGGGACAAACCACAATTTTTTAAAACACAAAAGGTAAGAATAATTTGTCTCAAGTCACCCTATTTTACAATACTATGCAACTGAACAATCAAAAATTGGAAAGAAAATCTGCTAAAATATTCACCTCCATGCAAGAATTAATGTACAGTTAGCCAGTATAGCTATCTTTGCCATTTGCTTCAAACTTGACTTTGAGTTTTCCTGCAAAAAAAAAACCCTGATGTTAAACATGGGGAATTACGAAGCAAGAAGGTCAGAAAAACAAACTTTTGAAAATGCTTAAATTGATTTGGTAGTGTTTTAAAAATGTACCACATCAACTTGAACAAGTAAGACACGTAGAGTGTATCTGTTGCCAAGCAACTTTAATCTTTCATGAATGTAATCTGGATTTAGATTGTGATATCTCAAACTAAAAAGAGAGAGAGAAAAAAAAGTAAGAAATAAGTAATAATTAGGCAATTTAAAAAAGTCCATTCTGTAATATTTAAAATTCTAAAACAATGTATATTAAACAAAGACCATGTGAATTTGAAAATTTTTATGTTGAGATTTTTTTTTCAAAATCTTTTATATTTAAACACTATTCACAAAACTTTTAAAAAAACTTACCTTAAAAAAAGAGCACAAGCTGTTTTCCCAATTTCATAATCAGCCACAATTTCACCATATTCCCATGGGATATTATGAACATGTTTTAAAATAGGATTACCTCGCTACAATATAAAATGTACATTATGATTAGATCCTATGTAGCATAAAATATACAAATTTTATTCAAAAAAAATATTATACTATTTTTGAACTACTATTGATTTGAAATTCATCTGAATTTCCATTTACAAAAAACCTGTAACTTTAGAACTATGAGTCAAAAATAACAACAACAACAAAAACCTGCTTTGGATTTACAATTATTGCATTGCTGTTTTTAGCTACATGTGCTCTAAATAAAAATCAAAAAAGTTAATGCTTACTTAAAAGGTTTGGAATAAGTTTCAAGTAACTTTTATTATACAAACTGTTAAAGATTGTTAACAGTGAAAATGAAAAATCCCAACATTTTTATAAATATTTTTTGGCAAAAAAATTTTAGATTTAGAATTTAAAATTTTTAAATTTAGATTTCAAAAATATTTTTAAAAACCAAAATTTATTATAAAGTCAGATATTTTAACAAGAATGAAAGATATTATGGTAAATCAGTAACTTATAAGAGACACTTATTGGTGCAAACTATGCAATTCATAAGCCTACTTTAACAACACATCATGGAATAAACAACTGTTATACTTGTTGCAAGTGCCATTTACACTTAATGCAAAAGATTTTATCTATACTACAAAAAAAATTTAATAGCTATAGGATATTACCTTAAAAATTTTAAAAATTGACTATAAACAATGGAAAGACTTTACTATGACATTATCTTAAGTTAACATTTTAACTTCATCATATTTTGCATAATAACTACCCAAAATATCTAAAGCAAAACTAAGCAAAAATATAGTAAAAGCAGCTTACTCAGCTGGTTTTGGCTGAGGTGGCAATTCATACAAATCTGTCTTTTTTAAAAAAGAAAATGTTTCAGCAAAAGATTTGCCAACTACCACTGGGATTTCATTTTTCACATTTTCTTTAATACTTTCTTGTTTTGATAGACCAGAATTACTTTTTTCTGATGCCAGAGCTCCCTCTGATTTTTTAATATCCTCTTTGTATTTTTTGAACATTGCACCAGCATTTAATTTGTCAATCTTTTCTTCAGAATCATTGCTGGTGTATTTATGCTTGTTACTCATCTTGATAATTTATAGAAGTTGGACAAAAAATAGCACAAAGTAATGGTAATCCTGAAGCTAAGTGGCATAAACAAAGTAATTTTTTTGCTTGAATAAACTTTGGTAGTGAAAATGAAAACAATTAATCTCTAACTAGCCCTATGAAATGTAAAAAAAACAACTAAATTCAAAAGAAAAGCATGATACAATAAAAAAGTAAAAGTTATAATCATTGGTAAATTTTTTTATTTTTTCATTTATATAATATCTCATAAATATCTAAATTAAAACACACACAGATATATATATATATATATATATATATATATATATATATATATATATATATATATATATATATATATATATATATATATATATATATATATATATATATATATATATATATATATATATATATATATAAACTAGTTTTATTGGTTTATTTTGCATTGAACAATTCGTCTATATTCGTCTATATAAGTGAATAGTTCCTCTTAACATTAAGTTAACGAATAAAACGGCTACTTCCATAGCCACATATCTTTTAAAAACATATTAGCAACCTTAACAACTGAGTGTCCTAAATTCTATAACTTTAATAAGTAATTAATCTAAAACAATTTAAAATTAAACTATCAACTATCTTAACATTAAAAAGTTAAAATATTTCTATATAAACAAAAATAAAATAGATAAATAATAACAACATAAATGATAAAATAATTAACTATTAACGATAAAAACAAATAATAATAATAATAATAGAAAACAAAAACGTATTAAGAAAACATAAACAAGTAAATAACTACTTTGAAATTTATCTACTTTGGTTTTTATAAACATTTTAAGAGCTATTTAAGCGCTAAAAGCTTAAAACTATATTGATTTTACGCTGCTTAACTGCAGGATTACCCAAAACAAAATGCATTAAAAAAATGAAGTATAAAAGAAAATAAATTGATGTTTCCTGAAATTTCTATAGAAACATTAGTCAAAACAGTATTCTTTAAAAAAAGATGAAATATAAAATAAAATGACTTAACATTTTCTGAAAATTCTCTAGGATCAGCAAGCTTCAAGAAATTGGTGATGAGAGGTTTTTTTTTACAACTGTCTGAGATTATTTTTGTGCAAATTATATTTTTAGAGTGACACAGTGGGCCAGAATACACTAATAAAAGTTAGCGAAAATTAAAGGAAATATTTAAAGACACAGTACATATCAAAAAATATCGTCGGTGAAATGGTAGATGTGCACAAGTGTATTTTTAAAATAAGTGCACAAGGTGAAGTGGATGCAAATTTACTCTACCACAAGTATGTAATCAAAATATGTGTACCTATGGAAACCATTGGAAAGGAATATTCAGATGAGATTGATTGCTTTATGATGCAGATTTTTGATGATGCAATATTTGTATTAGTTAGTTTCAAAATTGTCGGTCAAATGCCGGGAAAATTGTCGGTCAAATGCCGGGAAAATTGTCGGCCAAATGCCGGAAAAGTTCAAATCTTCTCGAACAGCTAAAACTTTGTCTAAATTGCATAATGTAATTCCAGATGAAGTCCATGTTTTCAGTCAACAGGAAAAAGTTTTCAATTTTTTCGAGCATCTCAAAAAGAAGTTCAAAACTAGCACATTTAAATTTTTACCCCAATCTAGTTGGTACCTCAACAATGATACCTAAGCTTACAGTCAACTGTTTTTAAAACAAATACATCAGTACATAAAGCTTTAAAAATTGAACATAGTTTGACTTCTTTTTTTTGCATAATTAGCTTTGTTATTTTGCATTTATAGGTTTCACTTCATTAAATTTCTTCGGACTTGTATGAGGTATTTAGTGTGAAAAGATGTTTCATTCCTTCTATTGTAGAAGATGTCTAAGAAGCAAATGATAGTATTCAAAATTTATCAGCACCCCTCAAACATGAAGAACTGAAGTTCATTCTGACATAAGATTTTAAATGTGTAAAAAAGGCTTCCAAGTTATTCTTGCAATTATGAAGCTCTTCATTGTGAAGGGAAGAGTTACCTTAATGCCAGTAACTAAGAACATTGTGGTATATAGACTAACTTTGTTTTATGTATTTTTCCAGAATTTCAGATTTAGTGTATTAAAAATGCACTAAATCCTAATAAGAGGTTACCAAGGTTTAACCTCACATTAAGGTTTATTGTACTTAGATAAAAACACTGCGGAAAGAACTTTTTCAAATGTTTTGTCCAAAAAAGTTTTCTTTAGTTAAATTAACTCATTAATTTTAAGTTTGTATTTGGAGCAAACATGTGTAAGAAAATGGAAGACTTAATAAACTCCTATTTTAGTCTTGACAGCCCAGATGCTCATCTGTATGGTATTGTATAAATATATACTTTATAGGTTATTTGCGTATGTATAAAAAGTATTCAGCGCTTAACTCAGACTTGCCAAATTACATATACCATGTCTTCTAATATATAGGACTATATTTATGAAGAATTATAAGAAGTGGGAAAGGTTCAACCTGACTGTCATCACATGATCAATAATATCATCTTGGGAACAGTTAAATGTTATTTCCAAAGTCCAAAATTTATCTACTATGGAAATAAAAAGTATGTTTGTTAGTATTCTTTAAAAAGAAAATTTCCATAATTTTCTTCTGATCTTTACCGAACTCTTTAAAACTAGACATTTGCTTACTCCATCTTTAAGGAACATCAGCAGACCAAAGCTAAGTAATTTATTCACTTGTACGCAATCAACATTGTATTACAAACTCTTTTTTCCAGTTTAAAATAATCAATAAAAAAAGTTTTTCTGTGGATGTCCTACATGTTGCTACTGATGATCGTTTAAAGCCGAAGGAAAAACACTTTGAATAAAGCATTTGTCTTCATTTAATATGATTTTAATATGATATACAGCGCTTTCAAAAAAAAAAAAAAACGTATTAAGATTATTTATTTCCATTTTTCAAAACATCATAAAAAAGTAAAAATATTTGAGGAAAACCTTTTCTTTATATGAGCATTGTGAAACTTGCAAAAAAATAATAAAGTCTCATAATATGGTTATGATATGTTTTATTCAAGGAACAAAGAGGCTTACAATATGCTTATGATATAACCTAAAAAGGGATCATCTGGAAAAGTTTCATTGACATTTTCATCAATAGCAATGGGATCTACCTCTGCCGGTTGAACATCAGCGTGATTTTCTTATGATTGTTCACTGGTAGGATTGATTATGGATGGTGGGAGCACATTATAATTGTTGAGGATATCCAGTTTAATAATGGACTCTTCTGAGCCATCATAAGTAATCAAACACCCAGATATTGTTCAGCATTTCCATCTTTGCTTATAATACTTGGCAGAGTTTAAAGCCTTTTAAGCTTCACCTGCTAAATGTGTAATCAAAATTCGTCGCTCTTTTGCAGTTTAGGGCTTACCATTACAGAACCATCAATTTGAATGATTATCTGTATCCAACCACTATCAATGGCAATCAGCGCCTTTAGAGTGGCAGTGTATCTTGCATCAACTGGCTGCCTAAGATCAGTGGCTTTAGATAGACCATATTAAATCAGTCCCTTTGCATTAGCCACAGTACCTTTAAAATTATATCCTGCATCTTTCCCTTTATGTTGTCTAGCAAAACGAAATATTTATCAAATTTTCTTTCGATAAATGGCAAGACCGTTTCATCATCTTTGCACTGATTGTAGCGTCCCCATTTTCTGTCATAGTTTAAATCATTAAAACCTTTTCTTACGCACTTTCATCTGCATGTCGCATCTCTATGCGACATACAAATAGTAATAGTGTCAGAAAAGGTTCTTAACATCCTGCTTTTCTTAAGTTTCCATTTATTCCTTTGCTACGATCTCATTCTTAACTCTTTATTCTGTAAAAAACGGAGTAGCACATGATGCTTCACTTTCACTTTCGGAGGAATGTTCAATTGTAGCCTTTTACTCCAAAGCAGAAAAAGTTAACAATATCCTGTTTTAATACCGCTTATAAAAACTCCTTGATAAGTGCAGTAGATATTTCGTCGAAAGCCTTCCTTTAAGAAATAATATGCGATGGGACAATGCAGCATCTTCAAAGATAGATTTTCTCTTTTTAAGCCACCTAAAAATCTGGCCCTTTGTTATACCAAACGATCCTACAATATTTTCTTGATTTGACGCCTTTTCGGAGGCGTTAATTACTTCAGTTTTAAAAGCAACAGTATATTGATGGCGCGCCTTACCAGGTAATTTACTACCCCCCTTCACTTTTTGGTCTTGCAGAAGCAAGATTGTTGGTTAGTTATCGACCATATTTTTCACTCAGGAACAGTAAAGTTCTTCGTTAGTTTACATCACTCGTAGCGTTTTACAATCTTCTTTGCTTATACTGTGTATAATTTTACCATGAAAAGCAAGTCTTTGCACAGTGTGTCCTTGTTGGCTTTTGAATATTTTTTTTTACAGTACTCGCATTCAACAAGTTTTTTCATCTCTTCACCTTTGTGCTTTAGCTTTTTGTTGAAACCAAATGCTGTCACTAAAATTTTTTTTTACGTTTTGTGATAATGGTTTGAAAAGCAATAAGCGGAGCAACAAAGGGGCAGATAGCATGTTAGAAAAATGGCTCCGGAATCTGCAGCAGAGAAATACCGCAAGTAAATTGTTAATTTTAGAGTATTACGTCAGAAACGCTCTGAAAATTTAAAATGGCAGAATCTGATGTCATCCAGAAACCTTAAGGTCATAAACTTTATAGATCAATGTTATCATTTAAATATTTAAATCATTTAAATTAAATGTATCAATTAAGATTACTATCGCTCTGAGATTGCAACGTGGTGGAAGAAGTGTTAGTATTTGAGGCTCTTTATTTCAATGTAGCTTGCATCTATAAAAGTCAATTCAACCAACACACCTGTATAGAGACGCTAGTGTGTGAGTAGCTTGTATCTATAAAAGTCAAATCAATCAACACACCTGTATAGAGACACTAGAGAATTACACGGTACCATTTGTAGACCGTGTAGTTCTCTAGATTATGGATGATCGAAACAAATGGTAGCAGTTTAACAAGATATGCCTCGCATAGTATAGCTTGCTTAAAAGTACGCCAGGGATATTTTAAATACTAACTTTATTTATTGCAGTTTTTTTTATTAATACTTAATGTTCAATAATATTTAAATCATAATTGTATAAACAATCTAAACTTTCTAATTTTTGTTTAAAAGAACTTTTTTTTGAACATAGAAATAGGTTTTACAAGTAAGCCAACGATTAACATTATGCATTAATTACATGAAAGTCTATTGACTGTTTTTTTTTTTTACCTTTGACCCATTGGGCTTTTTTTAAGGAGGGGGAATGGTACAATAGCTTTTAGCGCCGCGACTAAAATGTTAAAGCTAAATCAATTTTACGTTTTAAAGAACCAAAAAAATTTGGTTCTTTAACACATAAGAAAAAAACTAAATCCAAATGTGACACCAGCTAAATCCAAATATGACAATATAACACCCTCTTCCTTCTCTTTTAAAACACCTTCGGTCATAATACATGCATCTATTCAGTGATATAAATGAAAATTGCAGAAATAAAATTACGCGACATACTAAGATGCTTTAGAATGGTTTTAGAAAGAACTTTAACTGATGAACAAAACTGATCATAGAAAAAAAGTAGAATTATTTTAAAATTTTACTTTGTAAAAGTAACTTACATTTACAAAGTAAAATTTTAAAATAATTCAACTTTTTTTCTATGATCAAACAAAGGTATAAGAGTTAATCAAGGGACCAATCAAATACCTACGACGAAAGTGAGTGGGGAAGAAGATTGATTAAAGTAAAAAGAGCAAAAGCGAACTAGAGTACGGTGGCTGTATCACCATACTAAGCGTTTAACTTAAGAAAAAATCTTCAGATATTTTTTCAAAAAAAACAATAATACTACATTTACAACTAAGAAAGTTAGAAAAAGAATGTAAAAAAAAAAATTATTAAAGTGTACTAGTTTCTTAAATTTTATTTACGATAATTACTGTAATCTTTTATTTACGATAATTACTGTAATCTTTTATTTACAATAATTATTGTAATCTTTTAAACAAACATTTTAACATTTTACTGTTAAATTTATTATTTAAGTTAACTGACTTTTTTTTTTAAAAAAGTTAAAAAATGCAAGAACCTGATAGTAAAATAAATCCAAGCAAATGCAAGAACTGAAAAATAAAAACACTAAAAAAAAAACTAAAAAAACTTTAAGAATTTAAAAGAAAAGAAGACTCAAAAAGCTGTACATATACAAATTAACATACTTATGCAGTTTATAATTTAAAAAATATCTACTACTTTTCTTTACTTAATTTTAAACTTATTTCGTTAAAATATTTATTTAATTCATCATAACTATTACAGGTCTTAACATGGTCAGCATAATTTTTTCTCAAGTATTCCTTTGAAATCTGATCTGCATGTCTAATAGGTTCAGGTACACGAAACTTGCAACAATTGTTAACAATTTCTACTGCAGTATTCAATGAAATACTATTGCCTATAGACACAAAAATTGGGTTTGTACTCTTCTCAGTACTTCGTAAAACTTTTCCATAAGTAAAGCCTTTACTGACAAGTTCAAATGTGTCTCCTTTTTTGTGAAGTAACTTAACCTTTTTTTTAAAATTGTCATCGTTTTGCAAATCTTCAACACAAAAAAGCTTTTTTGCCACACCAATTGATGGTATATCCAATGAAACACCAAGATGGCAGGCAAAACCAAATTTTTGTGGGTGAAGTACCCCATTACCATCAACTAAAACTAAATGCGGGAAAAATTGAGGTGCTGAATTACTTAACTGATTAAAAAGGTTTTTAATTGGTTCAAACTCCCTGAAGGCTAAAAACTGAGGAATATAAATTGAAGTAAGGTGAACGATCTCAGTATTTTCATACACAATTTTCAAATCTGGATAGCTTAAGATGACAATAGACGCACAAGCATGAACTAAATCTTTTTTTTCTGTAGGAAAGGAAATATCTACACCTCCAATATATGCATTCTTTTCTGGGAAGTTTTTGAATCCATAATCTTTGAATTTTTCTTTTAAGCAGTCTCTTTCTTTAATCCATTCACTTATTAATAATTTAAATTTTGGATCAACAGAACTTAGCTGATCAGCATATGATTGGTTCTTGATTGAGAGATCTCCATCAAAACATCTTTCAGTAAAAACATCCTCTACATCCATACTTATGGATTAAAAATTTTTTAGAAATTTTTAAAACATTTTTTAAGTATTATATGCTCTAAAAAAAAAAAAGAAAAACATTTACATATAAAAAAAATATATCTAAAATAAATTAACTTTTAAGTTTTTTTATGTTATTTATTGATGCATCAATTGCAAAATAAAATTAAGGTAACATTTAAAATAGAGTTAACATTTAAAAATGAGCTATATTTACAAATTTCATGATCGATAAACCCATCCAAATACACTTAATTAAAAGCGGTCTTCAAAAACTTTATAACTTAGTTGTAATCAATATCTATTTTTAATTCTAAGACATTTCAATTGCATTAGCAGTAAAAATACAAGCCATATGTTAACTAATGAACATCAATCATTTTTCTTTTAAATAGTAAAGATTTTTAATGTCTTCTTTAAGTGAAGCATCTACTATCCTACTTTAAGTAAACTTGTTGCTCCACTTTTGTCTATACTATTAGAAGATAAAAGGACTATAGAAAAATGACAAATGTCTGGGGTTGCATACCCCTTCCCACTCCATTTTTTTTTTTTCAGATATGGAAAGTTCCTTGGCTGAAATGAAATAAAATACTGTATTCCATATTTAACTTCAACACTTTTTGATCTGTGTAAAAAAAGGCAAATAGTTTTTGCTGTATTTCAAAATTTTTGGACACCAAACATATAAATATTTGATATTGATCAAGACTAACCAATGGTTGAAAAGAAATAAGTTTTGTATTATTCATTCAGAGAGAACCAACAGGTCATGTTAGTAATTATTATTTGACAAAAATCTTACTAAAAGAAAAAAATTGGTCAAGCAGTATCCAAACATTTCAACTACAATGCATCAGGTATCTGATGAAGAACGATCAATTCCAGAAGTGTCTGAATTTTTTGTAGTTGAATCCAGTGAGAAAAAAACTCACTAATAGCTATTAGATTGTTACTACAAGCATCCTGAGTTTCTTTCTGAAGATCTGAGTCATGTAAGGCTATAGCCTTACATAACTCAAATTTGCCATTAATGCGCTGAACCACATCTTATAAATCAAATGTAAAAAAATTCTTTGACCACTAAAAGTGGTTTCTGTCTTACTTGATCTTTAGAGTCGATACACTTTGTATTGTTACTTCCTGCGTGATTGTTGTTTCCTATGTGATTGTTGCATGGCAAGGAAAAGACTGTGTGGATAGCATTAATGCAACAACATCAAACTTTCTTGGAAAGAACAAAGAAGCTAACTGTAAAAAAGTAGAAGAAAAACTTATGCAGGGCTCCAAACATCTTGCTTGCATCAATGGTACTTACAAATTCAATTTCTACACTCTCAACTAAATTTCTTTCCTTTAAACTGCAGAGCAGGTAAACAAAGTCCCTCAAGGCATGTATGCTGATGCTTTAAAATTGTTTGAAACATCTTTTCCTTGAATAAAAAAGAATAGTTGAGAAAAGCAGAAGGGACATTGTTGACAAGATTAATGAGAAAATTTTGTACGTTTTGAATTTATTTACTAAATTAGTTTTTCTTGATGAACATATACAATAGGTAGTTTCATGTATTCACTGTTTCTAATAAAATTTAACTTAATTTTGATAACCAGTAAAAATATAAACGTCTTAACTTTACCTAATACCTGTAGTTGAAAAATGTAAGCTTTTTCTTTGTGTAAAAAGTAGTAAGCATATTTAATTGCTACATCTGAAATCAACATGTTTAATTCATTTTTCATTTCTAAAACCTAAAATAATTGGAAATTGGCAGGTTGTAATCATTAGAAAAGAAGCATTTTTAGTAGCTCATGTCAATTGCAATCATTAAAAAAATCTTTGCATTATTTTAGAAATTTGTAACTAACTAACCATTTAAGCCATCATAGCAGTTTCTAAATGGAGCTTTATCACTTTTCATAGTAAAAGACAATAAATTTAAAAAAGTGTCATGATTTTTATCCTTTTTTAAAAATTGGGCTGATTTTCAAAGCTTCTGGGGAGTTTTTGATGTAGTGTTTGGACAGAATACTTTTTAGTCACTGCATTTCTTTCAGATGGCAAAAGAGGCTCTTCTGCTCCTTCTACTGTTAAACTCAGGATGCATGGTTTCTACACCTTGTTCTCCAAAAATATCAAGACCCAAACCTTCAATTTTCTATAAAATTAGCACAATGACTTTCCAACAAATGAATTTTGACGCAATGGACTCATGATATTTTTAATGAAAGTAACACATGAATTCTTCAATAGCCCATTCTATTTCCAATAACAATAAATAAAAGAAAATAATAGCTATAATAACCCTTGCAAGAGAAATATAAATGAGAGTAAATTTCATAAAACAAGACAATAAATTTTTAAAAAATGTAATTTCACTTAAATCTGCTAATAAATTCTAATAATGTTTTCACTTGAATTCATAGTTGCAGCATGTTGCATATCTGCAGAACAAAACAACAAACTTCTCACTCAACACCTTTGCCTAATCATGAATATCTGTACCAATCCAAGATCACTCATCTTAGGCATTAAAATGCACAGATCTAGGATAATTTTAGAGCATTTTTACAAAATTAGAGTTTAACAAACTATGTATTTAAGAACTTATAATTTTAGAAGGCTCTGGGCTGAAAAAATGCACAGATATTTTCTTATTTTCAAAAGAATATAGAACTTATATTGCAATTGCTTAATGAATTACTGTTTTTTTTTTCCCCACAATATGTAGCAATAAGTTTTTTCTCCTTGAAAGTGTGATTCTATGTTGAGCACAATAATTTTCAATAACCAAAAATAAAACTCTTTTTTTCACTAAAAATAATTCATTTCAAAATAAAGTTTGTTCTGTTATTTGATATTATATTATAAAACAAACAAACAACTAAAAATGCTTCAACTTTCCATAAGTTTTAATGAAGATTTGAAACAGGATTAATGTCAACTGCGTTTAAATGCAACATTAGTTTTGGTATATTATCAATTAAGCTATTTTTGATTGGTGGAGCATGGTGGAGCATCTTCTACACATATTTGGTAGGTGAACTTTTTTATTGTCAATACAGGTGTTTACATAAAATGAATTCTTAATTCTTTCAGAATATTTATTTACATCAACTGAGTCTTTCATTATATCTTCTCCACATTTTCAAAAAAAAAAATTTAACTTGGTTGAATTGCTCATGTTTACAAAATTTCTGAATGAAGCACTTATGTACGATGAATAAAAAATGAGCGAAAAAAGATAAAATAATAACTGGTCTCTAGAATTAACTTTATAATAAGAACAATAAAATAAAGAAAACAGAAAAATTTACAGATAATTCGTTTCATTGAAATATAGCTAATTAAAAAACTTAACATTTCAAGAAAAGTATTTTACCTTTTCATTTAAAAGCTGTAGTTAAAAATCTTAATTGTAACAATAAAATATATTATACAAGGCTGTATCTGTCAACTTTGAAACAAATCGCTACGGTTTAGAAAAAATTTGAAATATCAAATATAAAAAAATCCAAGTTAGGGTAGTTGAGCTTCAAAAAAAAAAAAAAGGAAAAAGCTGTCATAAAATACAAAGTTTGGCCAGTTGAAGAGCTTATAATATTGTAAGCGTTTTTTTTTAGAACCCAGTCTACTAACTAGTGCACACTGTAAACAAAGACTCGTTTAAGAATAATATTTACAAAAAGGTTGTTGATTTATCCTTGGTTTTTGCAAATGCCTGGTGCTAATAGTTCCATTTTCGGTTGTGGTATTTCTCGAAGAAAAAAATGTGTTTCAGTTTTTAAGATACCATCCATCGATGATGATTTCAACAAAGAATGGAGAAAAAAACTTATATACATTATAACTAAAGATAGAGTAATTGACGAGAGCCTAAAGACCCAAATAAAAAAAAAATTGTTTATTTGCGAAAAGTATTACGAGGCTAGCATGTTAATTGTCAATCTAAATAAAACTACTCTCAAGACTGGTTCACTACCTACATTAAATCTTCCAGTTAAAAGCTTTTTATTGCCATGCCCTTCTTCATGTTTGTTTATTACCAAAGCATGAGGATCAGCTTCTTCTACATCCCTAAAGAGATCAGCTTTTCCTTATATATCAGATGAAGCAGTTAATAGTAAGTCATATAAGTCTTTTAAGGAATTGGTTAAACGTATTAGCTTTCAAAAACTTGACTGGGATATAAATGCTAGTGAAACCTTTTTAAAATTGAGTAAGATGGATGATGTGCACACTGTTCCGAAGTACAAAATTTAGATTGATGATAGTCTGTTATTTACTATTCGTATATATTTTTTGGCTTCTACTATATAATCATGAAATATATTTGCATTTAAAAAGATCAATGTTTAATACAACTATTTCTAACCTTATTTCAATTTTGTTATCATTAATGGTATGCCCTGGTATTATAAATAAATTAGTGGATATTTTCTTCATGTTATACTAAAAAGTTTGAATAATTTAATAGTTATTCTTTACCTTTAAATCAAACAAAACATATCTGATCTCTTTCATGTGAAGTTATTATTACTAAGAATGAAATTTGTAAGGCATGCCAATGTCTTCAGTCTCAAGAAAAAATATCTTTTTAAAAAAATAGTGATAAATTACTTATTCCAGCTAAACTTAGAACTCCAATTTCTAAAACTGCACCAGAATGTTTAAAATTAACCCTACAAAGTTCTTGTTTAGAAAATACATTGCTAAAAGAGAACATAAAAGAAATGCAACAGGAATTAAGTAAATCCTCTCATCTTGTCAGTGATGACCTACACAAAGACTTGGTTTCAATCATATCAAAAAATTATAGGACAGTCACTCCATTTATGAAGCTATTTTGGGATGAGCAGCAAAAATACTTAAATACTTCAAAACAGGCAATTCATTATCGACCCCCAATGATTATTTGCTATTGTTTAGGTCTTGTTGCAAAGTCTCCTGCAGCTTATGAGGAAATTCATTTTAATGAAAAAACAGATTCTAGATTTGTAATTTTACCAAGTCATATGCATTTAAGAGACTATAAAAACTATATCCAACCACAAAGAGGATTTAACCATGAAATTGCCAATAAATTAAGTTTAAAGGTAAAGGATTTTTCTGAGCAAGAATGGTTTATCACTCTTTTATTTGATGAAATGAAAATTCAGAAAATTTGGTTTGGGATAAGAATTCTGATGATCTTATTAGATTTGTTGATCTTGGTGACACTAATATTAACTATGCAACTCTTAACTAAGTTGATAAAATTGCAACACATATCCTTGGTTTTCTTGTGAGAGGTATTGTAAACCCTTTTAAATATAGTTTTGCAAACTTTGCTACTACAAACATCCAAGCTATTCAATTATTTCTCTTATTTTGGGAGGCTGTCAGTACTTTAGAACTTTTATGTAATCTTAAAGTAATTGCTACAACAAGTGATGGTGCCTCATGCAATTGCAAATTTTTTAGCATGCATTTTCATATGACAGAAGAACAAGATATTAACACAAACATTAACTTTACCTATCGCATCAAAAATAAATTTGCTGATGATGATCGTTATATATATTTTATAGCTGATTCTCCACATTTGATAAAGACTGCTCGAAATTGCCTTCATTCTGCATCAGGTAAAGGAAGATATATGTGGAATACTGATAATCACATTTTGTGGAATCACATATCTGAATTATTTTATGAAGATCTAAACTGTAGCCTTCACACTTGCCCAAATCTCTCCTTAGAACACATTAGGTCAAGCCCATTTTCCAAAATGAATGTAAGATTAACAGCTCAAATACTAAGCTCATCTATTAGCACTGCTTTAAAGGCATTTTGTCCTGCTGAAACCTCTAGAACTGCTGAATATTGATAGATGTTAAATGATTTTTTTGATTGTGTGAAAAATATTACAGATTGCACTGAAATTAAAATCGATTTTTCAAGACATTTTCTTTGATAAATTATGAAAGGTTAATATGGTTGACTGAAGTCTTTTAAAATATTTTGAAGATTGAAAATTGTCTATAGATCAAAGACCTAGAAATCTCACTAAGGCTGATTGGGGGAATATGTTTTTATCTTGGCAAACATATGAAGGGATCAGTATTACTGTTCACTCAGTTATTTTGGCAAACATTGAGCCTTTGGAAGAAGAAAGGATAACCCATCTTTACATGATATTGGCTATAATGACAATATGATAAGAAACCAATGTACTTTCAAACCAATTATAGGAACTAATAGTCTTGATGATAATCCTGAACCAAAGACCTTTACCAAAGAGAAATTACCACGTCAAAATTGGAACAAAAAATGAACTCATCAAAAGAAGCAAATTAAAAATGGCTATTTTCATAGCCACAAACCTTATGAAGGCATTATTTGTATAAAATAATTGTGTGTTTGTGTGTAGACACACACACACACATTTGTCCTTAGTATTTGCAAGAAGGGTTTCCAAGTCTTGAATACTATTTTTTGTTAAGAAGTAAAATAGTGAGATAAAAAGATTTTTTGACTTAATTTCTTGTTTCCACCATGTCTTACAATGTGGATAATATGTGACAATTAGAGTAATTTGCTTGTGGAAACTTAAGGTAAGTGGTAATTGGGGCACCAAAAGGTACATTGTTAATCTTTAAAATTCTCTAGGAGACTAAAATAAAATTCTTAACACTATTGCATAATTATTTTAATAAAATAATTTTAATAAAATAATAAAGCTATATAACTATTAAACTACATGTTTTAATTATATAACATTTGATACTTAATATAAAAACTTACTTAATTTCATTTGTTTTTCACTTTATTAATAATTGCATCTCTCCATCATGCTGCAATATAGTTGCTATGCAAGAATATGTTTTTAATGACATTTGTGGCTATAAAAATAACCTTTTCTAATGTCTATTTTTTATCTAAACTATTTAGTGAAGTTCAAAGTTCCTTTCTTGATTTCTTTTCTTAATGAATTTGTTCATTTGTTCTTAGACTTGGTTTTATGCAAGTTTACAAGGTCCTTTGAATAGGAAAATGAGTAAACACAAATACAAAGAGTTAAAAGATGGTCTAGAAGACATTTCTTTAAATACTTTGGTAGAAGAAACATTGCAAATTTTTTAGAAGTGAGAAAAAACCCCAACATCTTGAAGCAACTCTGCAGTCATTTTGCTGCAGTCAAAATTTTTACTTAAAATTTTTGTTAATTTTCTGAATGCTATTTCTGCTATTTTAAATAGTGGCAAAGCATCAGAAGATATAGACCAAAGACCACCTCAATGTTTTAAACTAGTAAATTTTTTATTAGTATCATAATTACACTCATCAAAATAATTAGAATCATTTTCTACAATTTTACCAGCCAACAAAATTGAGAGTGTTTCTTGACAAAATCTGGTTTGCCAACATTTTGAATAATGTATCCTTCAATAAAAAGTACTAAATACATACCAACCCAAATACTCAATTAATTTTTTTTATTCAATTAAAAATTCTTTATATGTAAACTTAATTTCATCATCAATTACTAAAACTGAGGTGGCATTTTATGACATAGTTAAGTGAGCTTAAATGTGATTTGCAAAGTCATATCCTACAAGAGTTGAGGTTTTATCTGTGAAATTTCTCATAAAACCTTTCTGACCAACAACTTTGTAAAATTGTGGATAAAAAACTTCTGCACCACCATTAAAATTTTCAATAATTTCCTTATTAGATCAAATGAATGCTTTGCATCATCTTCAGAGAAACTGTTCCTTGAAAGCTTATCTCTGATATATGGAGGGTAGCAAAGATCGTTTTCCACAAATTTAATGCCTTTTTTAATGAAAGTTATGAACTGCTCCGCAGTGCACGCACGCTTAATATCAGTTGTTGCATTTGTTTGCAGTGTTGAAGAGTCAATCTTAGAGTGATGTGTTGTTATGTGGCGTTTGGGTCCTTTCTCTGATTTGCATTTTTTCACAAATTGCTGGCAGTTTAAGTTGTTTGAAACGCTTCCATTCTCAATTTCTGTAACAAAAGCATCGACATCATTAAGAAATTTACTTTTTTCAAAAAAAAAACGTCTGATTCTAGATCTAATATAAGAGAATCAGTGGACTGTTTCTCTCCAAAGTTTGCCATTTTTTAGATTTTTGTGCACTAGTTAGTAGACTGGGCACGATAAATTAACTATTATAACATAAATTCAAAATTTTAACTTCTATTGTTTGAAAACAATCGAATCTTGTAAAAAAAAGCTTAACTGGCCAGACTATCTGTTATTATGACTATAGAAAAAGCTGTACTTTTTCTCATAATTGACAATTGTTGGCTCGCACACTCAGAATTAAGTTCAAAAAAGTATCGATTTGAAACTGCCGCGGCCTTTTTTGAAACAGAAATTAAAAGTTGAAAAACATATTGACATAAAATTTTCGAAATTCGTTAATAACATGCTATTAACCAATTCAAAAATATAAAAATGAGGGAGTTTTAAATTAGTTAAGTTATAAAGAAATTATGTTTTGAGGTTCAGAGGAATTATTATTAGACTGATATTTATTGTTGCTCAGCTCGAATAATTAAACGAAATAATGGTACAATAGAAAAGAATTTTAAATATAAAGGAAATTATCTTCAAATAATTTTTTATTAAGTTTGCTGTTGCGCATTTCATTAAATCTGATTACTTATTCGACTGCTACGCTTAAATTATTTTTTTTTCCTAGGTCGTTCAGGCCCAGACTTAGAAATGCATGGCCTCTCAGGAGTGACAAGTATCGGGTCCCTTTTTTGGTATTTAACAAAAAACAAACTTAAGTTTTGTTTTTCATCTACTTCAGAAAATATGCAAGCAGATTTAAACAAAATTGAGACATGACAAAGGAAATGAAATATGAAAAAAGTACCAACTACAATTTTTTATATATAACTCTTACATTTACAATTATAAGATTTTTTGCCAGGCCATGAACTTACTTCTCTACAAAGGAAGTCAATCTGTAGTCTCAGATTGAATTACTTTTGACTCTATGTACACCAGAGATAATGAATTATACCTGTTCCCTTCTGATCTTAAATAGTTCTTTACTTTCTTTAGAACTGAAAACGATCTTTCCTCCGAACAGTTACGCACTGGTGTAACCAACAACATTTGTAGAGTAAATTTGACTTTAAACAAAACCCTAATTTTGGATAAATGTAAATAAGGCCTTCTTACAGGAGAAATTTGTTTAGCTTTAATTATTATAAGCTCTTTCAACCGGAAGCATCAACTGAATATTTATTAGCTTGTAGTTGCAGACAGTCGTTCCCTAAGCATATAACAAATCCTCTGGATAGAAGCCTATCAGGTTTCAACCCCTTTCCGAACTTTTTAGCTGAAACTCAAACTTTTTATTTAACTTTTTGTAAGTAGAGCCACTTTCTGTAGTCTATGGGTTCAATTAGTTGGTAATGACATTGAAGGTGGTTACTGAATCTATCTCTGCTAGAAAAGTTGGTCTTATTTTCTTTTACTTAGTCAAACTGGACTTCTTGCTTACCTTTCCACTTCATATCGTATGTGTATTTCTCTTCATCTCTTGTTTCCACAGTATTAGACTCAAAACTATCAAAAGTAGGATTGGACTTATGACTACTTGTTGAAAAAACAAAAACAAAAACTTTGTCAGGGAGAATTGGTTTCTTTCTCTTCCAAATTTAAAGAAATAAAAAATGCATCATTTTGTTTTTTATTCTAAATTAATTCTTTTTATTTAGAAATTGATTTAATCTCTAAATATGCATCTCCTTCAACTTTAGAAAATCTATGTTGTTCATCTTTGTTGAACAACATAGATGAACATCGCTTTAGGAATTATTTTGATATGGTAATGCTCTCCCAAAAAAGGCCATTGCAATTAATTTTTTAACTCTACTGTCATGAAGCCTATTTCTAGTCTTAGTGTGAATTATCCCAAATGTTGACCGAAGCTTGAGATGAAAGTTATCCCTACCACCAAATAATCGGTCTCGTTTCGCTTGCTGTAAACCAAGCAGTTGGTCTTTTAAAAAATTTAACAAAAGTTCTATATTCTGCTGAATTCACCAGTACATTCCTTCAGTCAATCTAAGATGATAACAGAATTTTAGAATCTAGTAGTAAAGTATTGTTTATTAGTTACCAGTACAATAAGTTTTTTGCACAAATGTTCTACTATATATTTAAAATAGTTAATTACCTGTAAACAAGTGTGGTATGTCAGACAAAAGGGTACAGCTTGACGATTGCATTTGTAATGAGTTCTGAGATTTAAGTGCGTTTTTTTATATTACATAAGTAAATTTTAATTTTAACAAACATCATTTTAGTTGTAAAGATGCTGGAAAGTGATGCTTGGATTGGTATCGTTAGGCACTGTCACTGTTGGTATCCATTTGCAAGATTGCTCCTGGATTACAGAAAAAAATAATATTAGAAAATAGATCTAAAAATAAATAAAAAGACCATTTGTTTATATGCCTTAGTTACATTTAATGAACATATTTTAATGGTTTTTTCTCACCTGGTTAATATCATCAGAAATATTTTGATTAAATATTACTTATCAGAATGGCACTTAATGCACAGTTTTGCAACATGGATTGTCATTCTTATGGCATTAGCATAATGCTGTACTAATATAAAATCTTTACAGGCTAATTTTTTAAAAATACTTTTCCTATTGCATTATCAAGATAATATGTTTTAAATTTGCATTTCACTTGTAGAGTAAGTATAAATACGTCCCAGCGAAAACATGGGTGGTTGTCTTGTCCTAGAGCTAATCTAGGATGTTTAAAAATATTAAAGTTATTTAAAATAATTTTAAAATTAATAGAGTTCAAAATATTTGATTAATTTATTTATAAATTCAATTATACTTAATAAATATCAGTTAAACTCTATAGTAATTATAATAATAAGACATGGACTTATGCACAAGGAAAAAATTATAGAGGTTAAGAATGAAATTAAGTGTAACTATTTAGGTAGAAATAATGGCTTAATTTTATGAACAGGGTTCTCAAAGTCAACTCATCATTCTTTTATATATTGCGTAAGTTTTTAAAAACAGCTTACTATTCTAAATGATAGTAAAAACTTTTGACTAGTCAATTTAAACAAACTGTTAATAGGACATCTAGTAAGTCAAAACAAACTCAAAAGGCAAGTAAAAAAAGGGGGCATTGCATAGATATAGAGCTTGTTTCTTGACGAACCGTGAAAAACAACAAAATTTTGCATTTCAACTTTAGATTTTTTGTTCTTTTTTTACATATGGAATAGAGATAAAGAATTTGGCTTAGCATTTGCAAAGTGTCTTACCATCAAAACTTTTGGTTGCACTGCGTACCGAAAGTCTTAAGAATTCTACAACTCCCAAATAGCATTCAATGATTTTCGTTCCGTGATGCTGTCTCATAAATCGCATCTAAATTCAAATTACAAGAATTATTTTAAACAATTATATAATTTAAATGGCAGACTGTGATAAGCAAAGTTATTAAGTGTAAGTGAATTTTAAGCTATAAACTCGATTCAGATATTAAGAATTTGTGAAAGAGCTATAGGGCAAGACTTGCTATATAGCTATATAGCAAGTATACATATAGCTATATAGCTATAGAGCTATATAGCAAGTATATATATATATAGCTATATATATACTTGCATCACAAATGCAAGAATCCTTGAAATTCCTTGTATCTCATTCTTATTTTATACATAGTGCAAAGTTAAAGTCAAACAGATGTTTAGAAAATATGCATAAACTTTTCTTACCCTCTACCATACGACAAAATGTGTATATTTTAAAATCTGTTTTCAACAAAACAAGAGAGACATTAACACGGGCCACAGCTTCCTTTCTCAACAACAGTTTCCCTAAAGCAAAAACCAATTTATCCACATCAGCTGAGGATATTCAATTAGTCTATAAAAGAAAAAACAGATGTGTATATCACAAAAAAAGGTTAAAGAACAAATATCAATCTAATATTCAAGTTGCAAAAAATTGCTTCACTGATCAATATTTGTTTTAGTGCATAAAGGTTGAATTATTACCAATCAAATATCAAATCACCGCTCTACCTCTGAAAACATTTCTCGCTTTGAATTTTTCTTTCAAGTAAATCAATATCACCCTTTATTAAGCACCTTTCAAAATGGGGTTGGTTAACAAATGACTGGTAATACTAAATGTTGCTGTGAATTGCTTCTGCAATAACTTTTACCAACAAAAGGTAATAAATATATTTTTCACATAGTGTAAATAATAAATATTATTTAGGTAGATTACTTCAACCAATTAATTGTGATTTGTTTATGGTTCAAAGTTAATGAATGAGCCTAAACTCTCTAATAAAATCAGGTGATTGAGTAACTGCTGACACTGCGCTTTCAGGCCAATTGGAAACAAATTTGCTTTTGTTTTTTTTTTTAATTAGTTGAAAATTAGCAACAGTTGTTATTTTTAATATTAAAACAATAGCAAGAGTAATCATGCTTTTTTATCTATCTTTACCTCCAACTCAAAGCAGCTTTTCGAAAATCTACAAGTATATCATGAATTTTTTTGTGAGAAATATATAGAACGTCATTTAAAACATTGAAAAACTGCACATTCTTAAGAATTTATTTACCCTGATGAGACAAATGTGTCTATCTCCATTCCTCTTCTTCATACAAACTTTTTATCTTGAATAAAATAGACTTTGTTGCATATTTGATTTAATTCTGCTATTTGTCACTCTGCAAGGAACTTTTTTACCATTCTTTTGTTTGAGAAAAATATTAAATTTTTTTCTCTCGTCCAGTTTTTTAACTAATTGGGTTAAAGTCTGATGTAACTTTTAAAACAATTAATTTGATCAAAAAAGCATTCGAGATGATAGATGATTAAGACTATCTTCATCGTTAACATAACAATCTGCTAAATGAATCATGCTATGAAAATTGTATGTCAAAGATTTCTTCATACAAAATTCACACAACTCTAAGAGACCAACTAAGTAATTATTTAGCATAGACCAGTAGTACTTCATTTTGTACCATTCAGAATATTCCAGTAGGAACCTACTCATGGTTGGAAAACTTAATTGCAAGTGGAAAAAGATGCTCATACTTGGTGACCTTTTTGCAAATTATTTTTAAAAGCCACAGCAGTACAAAGAGAAGCAGTTGTTTCCAATAAAATGCATCTTTCATGGTTATGGAAGCCACTATGCTCTATAATTCACTTTACAAATACTCTTGCATTTGCATCATAAATAAAATCTTCAGTAGTCATGTGTTTACATCCAACAGTTTGCAATAATTTTAATTGAAAAACAAAATCATTAAGGTCCTTCCTAGGTTCCTTAATTTCGACTGATTCAGAGGTAAAATATTCAATTGAATTCTTAACTCCAAGATACATATAATCACCTTTACTAACACGGTACATCAACTTTTTGAAGAGACTTTTGTAATGTCTGCATCTTGGTAAAATGGAATAATTTTGCTGAAGTGATTTAAAAGATTGTTTAAGGAATTATCCTTTTATACAGCATTTTTATGAAAACTCATATGAAAATCTTTTGTAGAAGTTTGAGGATCACTATTTTTATACAAACTCAATAATAAACATAGCATAAAGAAAAAGCATAAAGCACATCAGTATTTGAGAGAGTTCCAATAACATTTCACTTAAAAAAGATTTCTATCTGTAGATGATTTTTATAGTAATCAAATCTTGATTTACTTTTCTTTTGAATTTGTCAATATACAGTCCCCCATACAACTATAACACCATCATTTTATTAGACATAAATGTCATTTCTAAATAATATCTCAATACAAAAGTATCATTGCAGAATAAATTTAGTTTAAATAATATTATTAGGACAATACGTCTATAATTCTTTTAAGCAATATACATGAAACCTCATAATATAGAAACATGTGTTCCACAAAATTATAAAGACAAAAACAATAATATTTACTTACAAAGACATTATAAAAACAAATATGGATTTTTAGACAAAGAAAATTTAGATTAAAATGAATACACAAGTTTTCCTCTTTAAACTAAAGTTAATACATTCAGAATATAATTAGTGGAAACTTACTAGTTATATATTTTGAAAGTATTTAATAAGTCTGAAATTATTTTATTCTTGATTAAGTTAATAGTTTAAAATATGTTTTATCTGTAAGTTATATATACTTTTCAACCCCAGCGTTATTTGGAAATGAAATAGCAGCAAATTGAACAGCACTATGGACACTGAAGAAACTTATTAACTCCAACAAGTGAAATGCAAATATGGAACTAATGCTTTCAAAATGAAACGAAGTGGTTCATAACAGATGGAAATTTCTTTAAAGTAACAACAAAATTATAAGGAAGAAAAACTTTGAGAATAAAACCTTTCAGCATTAAAGCGTCTTCTGCTTCTTGCTGACATCTGATATATCTGTAATATCTTCATTATAACCCAGATAGCATGAACACGTTGGCCCGACGTCGGCACGACGTAGGCTTTTACAGCGGCCGATGGTTGTTTAACTACGTCGGGCCGACGTAGTTTTTGCTCATCGGAATGATGTAGGCCCGATGTCATCGGGCCGACATAAGTAAAACGACGTTGGGCCGATATCAGTAAAATGACATCGGGGCGAGATCAGTAAAAATACATAATTCCGAGATCAGTAAAGGACATTAACCCGCGATTACTAAAGCGACTATTATTCGTAGCGATTGTAAAATAGAATTGGAAATAATCGAAAAATACATAATAAAACGACGAAATAATTATTTGTTTTCATTATTATCTTAAATATTTTTTATACAATTAATATATATATATATATACATAAATAATTATTATATATATATATTAAAATATATATATTAAAATAAATAATATAAATAAAATATTATAATATTTTCAAGATATTTTTTTGCAACCTTATTAATTGCGGCAAATTGTTTTTATTCCTCTTCTACAGGATTTGCAACTTCGTCGTTCAAATCAAACTCTAGTCTTCCCCGCTTTGCGCGACCTTGGCTCCTATCTTTTGCGTTTCGAAGCCAGTCCTTCACTACGTCTTCTACTTCAGCATCTGTAGCTTTTTTTTGTCGATGGATTGATTCGAACTGCATCTAATGAAACAAAACAAAAAAAATCTATAAATTTCATAAAGTGCCTTGTTAAACTTAACAAGCGGAACTTTTTGCCATAACTATCGAAAATTGGGTAAAGAAGCAACGAATACATCAATGTTAAACAGTCATTGCAACATAATCTTTTCTTTTGTTTTAAATTTTTAATACATCTAGACACTGGCGCACTCTCGAGTTCCTAATAAACGTCCCCCCCCCCCCGTTTGTTAATTTTGGAATATTTTTCCCACCCAAGCTTATAAAGACCCCCCGTTTAATAATTTCAGACAATGCTCTTGGCTTTCTAACAAAATCTCTAGGAATACAGGAAACCATTTGTAGAAGCCTTTTTGAAATTAATAAAACCGTTTTACTATCTAATCGAACAGCTAGAGGCCCTTCTATCCAACAATACAACAATCGACGCATTACTCCTAAGCATACTAAATGCATGTAATCTAGAGGGAAACAAGATACCATGCCAAATTTTAAAGCAATTAATGGAGAATGCAACTGTTGTAAATGGTGTTCTTCATTGCACATTTCTTCAAAGCGCGCATCAGTTCGTAATTTAGAATTTACTTTAGGAAAAGTCATTTTACCAATATGTTCACCTTCCTGCTCGCATTTCTCGCATCCAAAATATCCACAACACCCCTTTACATTTTTTAAATATGCACGGGCAGGTGCGTCACAAACAAAACTGTGAATATTGATAGTATAATGAACATTGTTTACATGAAAACCAATTTCTTTTAACTGTTTATATTCTGTTATAAAAGATTCAAGATATTCTACAAACTTGGTGGTTTTGAAACACCACAATAAATACCAACAACAAATGGGTTCTTTAAAAGGGAAAACTTTACCAAACAGAGAATTGGCCACATTGAAATGTTCTTGCTCTTAAAGAGAGGTATACCATCCACATTAAATTGGAAATCTATTTCCATTGGTGTGTTTGGTATGCCCCCACTAATAATTAATTCTTCCAAACCTTCTTTAATACCAGAGTGGAAATATTGACCACCAGATGGAAGCTCACGAACTATGGTTGTTACTGGGGTCTGAAGTATTGTTCTACCATCACAGGGTAAATTGCTGTGATACAAACTTAACAACTTCAATAGGGCTGTTAAAGATGCAATTGTAATTCCATACTCTAGAGCCCATTGACGCAGATTCTCTTTTAAACATCCTACTTCAATCTCACTTTGATTATCTGACTCACTACATTCTGAACTGCTATAAACACTTGAGTCATCAAAGATTTTATTATCCCAATCAAAATATTCATCACTATTATTATCTGAATTTTTTGTTGCAGTTTCAGCCATTCCAGAGTCAGAACTACAATGCTCAAATTCAGTTTCTAGAGAAATTACAGATTCATTATCCGAATCATCTGAATATTTGCAATTGCCCATTGCTAATGCAACTTTTTTTACAATATCACGCCGACGGGTCCAGTATGATCGTTTAGACATCTATATAAATATATATATATATATATTTTTTATTTTTAATTTTTTTTATTTATTTAACCATAAAATCAAAAATTACAAATTTAATTATAATTTACAAAGTTAGGTTCGGTGTCACTCATATAGTTAAAAACTAGTCAATGGAGTGACACCTTATTAAAATAAACCAAAAAAAATAAAAATAAAATATTAAAACTAGGAAATAATAAAGAAAGTAACATTAATACAAGTAATAAAAAAAAGAAGTAATAGGAACAATAATGTTAAAAAAGTTGGATTCAGAACAAAAATATAAAGGTGTAAGGCTAAGAAAAATGAAAAAAAAAAGAGAGAATAAACGGATGAGATAAGATAAGTGAGAAAATAATGTAAGAGAAAACAAAAATTTTAATTCACATAAGTAAAAACATTTCAAGAAACTTACGATTTGTTTGTGTTGACTATTTTAACTTAAATCAATCTTTCGTCCACTTCTTCGCGTGATACAAACTGTTTTGTTTATCGTAAAACCACTTATATTAATACTTTTTTAACATATAAATAATATATATTAATACTTTTATAACATATATATGATATATTAATACTTTTATAACATATATATAATATATTAATACTTTTATAACATATATATATAATAACTTTCATAACAAACAGTTTAGGCCGGGTGAATAAAAATGAGCAATTGCTTTTACTCAGTAATCGGTCAGCTTTACGCGAATAAAAACTTCAGCAGTTTTGCTCATATTTTATTCACTTAAAGGTAAGCAATTTACTAAGTAATTGCTCAATTTTACTTGAATAAAAACTGAAGAAAAGTTGTTGAAGTTTTTATTCACGTAATGCTGACCAATTACTGAGTAAAAGCTATTGCTCATTTTTATTCACCGGGCCTTTTGTTTTCAAAAGTACGCGAAATTTAAGCAAATTACAAAAGCGTCGTTAAAAAAGAAAAAGACCTAAAAGCTTACAATTAACTGTTTTGTAAAACTATTAAAACATTATTAACAACGTGCTCGCAAAATTATTGAGCATGGTTCACTTCCATATCTGATATTTACAACGCCTAAACATAATAAAACAACGTAAAAACGTAAACTTAATTAAAAATAAATAGTTCGCAAAAATAACCAGTTTCATTTTTTATACCTTTATACTTAATGCTTAAACGTAATAAAAAGTTTTAAAAAAAAGTAAAAAACGTAAAAAAAAAAAAAACTACAAAAAATTATATGTAAACGTAAAAAAAACGTAATAAAAAAAAGTAACAAATTAAGTATGCCAAAAGTATGGAAAAAGTTTGGCAAGATTTTTTCTTTTACAGTTTTGATTAAAAATGCAAATGCATTTTTGCGGTCATTTTTGCATTTTTAATCAAAACTGTAAAAGAAAAAATCTTGCCTAACTTTTTCCATACTTTTACTACTACAACTTTTTCCATACAATACTACAAAAACTTACTTCTATACTTAATAAATAGTGTACACAATTAAAATATTTAAATATTTTAATTGTCTACACTATTTATTAAGTATAGAAATAAGTTTTTGAAACAAAAAATAATAATAATAATAATAAAAAAAACTACAAGTAATTGAACAACGGAACAATAATTGTTCAGTTGTTTAAAAATTAACACAATATTGTGTAACGTGCCAACATGCGTTAATTTTTCTAGTTTTCTCATTATATAATAAGAAATTTCTAGTTTAAACTAGAAAAATTAACGCATGTTGGACCGACGTCGGGCCGACGTGTTTTATTTGGCTAGAATATTTACGTCAGCATAACGTAGGAAATACTATGTTTTAAATGTGCATTGTGGTTTTCTGCGTTTTGTCTACTCAATTATTGAGCATCCTAAGCGCAGAAAACCACAACGCACATTTAAAACGTTGTTTTTCCTACGTTATACCGACGTAATTTTTCTAGCTGATATAAAACACGTTGGCCCGACGTCGGGCCAACGTGTTGATGCTATCTGGGAATTTAATATCTGATTTGAGCTGATCAAAAAATAGACAATCATATTTATTTGAGTTTTAGTTAATTTAGCTGCAATTTTAATGCATAAGTTTGAATGTGAGAAAAACTTACTTTTCTTTTATTCACACCTATGCATTAAACGTATGCATCACACTTATGCATTAAACAAAATTATGTAATGCATTTACATAGTACTGTAATAGAAACTTGATAGTAAGCATGAGGTAAAAATTTTGTTGCCCATTTGGATAAAAATGTGAAATACATCATTTATTTAAAATACAACATGCATTAAATGTCTTTTTCCCGCTTACACAGCATGAGTGGCCCCGTAATGTTCTGAAATTACACATGTTGTACACATGATATGTCAATACTTGAAAAAACAAACAAAGATTGTTATGAAAAACAGAAAAGCACACTGTTTGTTATGCTTAAATATGTAATCAAATTATTTTCCAACGTTTTTTTTATTACCGGCATAATTTACACATTAATTGTATTTAACCAACAACTTGGTTTGATCACCTTTTTTATTGAACTGTGATTGCAAGTACTGTAGTAACTCAGATTTCTCAATTATCGTATTTTTCATAAAACAAATCTTACTTTCATTGCATACAATGCGTATAAATATAACTTTTAAATTTTTCTTTGTTAATATCTTTTGCAATTAATATTTAAGACACTGAGAAAAAAATACGATGAATTTTCCTAAATCAAGGCCTCTAATAGCCGTCTGTCGGTTTATGTAAACGGCATGTTGATTCAACACGCAACCAATAGCTTTTTTTTTTAAAATAGCAGTAAACAGTAATCATACAGTGTTTAGAAGTAAACATTGATCCGTTGTTAAAGAAATTGCCGTTGAAGTAACATCCATTTATGGTTGATCAATGTTGATCGTGTATCTACACAATGTTAACAGTGATCGTCATCAAATCAATGCTTTTTTTTTTTAGAGGGAGGTTGATCTTATTATCAAACTAGTTCCGAAATACGGTTTGATGGAGACTGTGTTGTTGAAATCAAACAAAAAAAAAAACAATTTAAAAACTGAATTAAGTTATAGAAACGAAAAATATTGGATGTAAAATACGGGATGTCACTTAAGAATTTTTTTGGTAAAAATGAACGTATTGCTCTATTATGAAGTGAAACAGTTTTAGTAGTACAGACAATTTTGGACTGTACCCAGTACTTGTCATGCATATTGCATCTGTGACCCGAAAATTGATTTTTATATGGATAGTCACGTTTCAAAGTTAACGTAGTGTTGAACTTTGGCTAACATGCCATTGGAACGGCTTGACTGAGAGTAAGGTGACTTACGTGCATTTCTCCTCTACCAAAACACCAAGAAACGTTACTAGACAACTAGACAAACACAGTTTTTGACCATTTATTCTGAAGTTAAAGAATTTTGGAAGACTCTTGTTTCTTTGTTAAAGTTGCGTCTTATATACCACAATTCTGTTCATTAAATATCAAATGAGATTTTATTTGGTCGAAGCCACTGAACGAGATTGACAATTTCTTTATTAAAATATTTGTTTAGATTTTTGAGAGAGTTTTTTTTTTATCAATTTAAGAGTTCGTTATCAATCAAAAATATCATTAGCAAAGTTGTTTTAAAACATTTAAAAAGTTGTAAATGCACAAAATAAGACAAATATATTTTTTAAAAACACTTTTCACAATTAAAATAAACTGAGAGACTAAAAACAAGTAGAAAAAGAAGAAGAAAAAAGAAAAAAAAAAAAAAAAAAAAAGGAAATGGTTTTACAGATTATTAATAAAACTAATTATTATCTAAAGTTTTTTGAAACTTCTGTGCTGAGTAAAGTTGCTATAGAATTGCTATAACATTTCTACTGAAATTCTTTAGAACATTACAAAAGAACTTCTTTAGAAGAATATTCTATATAGAAGTTTGTATAGAATTGAATAAAGAAATTTCTATTGAATGTTTATTGTATTGGTATAGATAATTCTATAGCAGTTTTGTTAAAGAGGATCCATAGAATAATATTCTATAGAAATTCTGTAGAGCATTTTATATAATAATGTTGAATAATCTATTAGAATTTTGCTTTAGAATAGTTATATAACTTTAACTTAACTTTGAGTTTTACACACACGCACACAGATAAAAAATTCTCTCTCTTTATATATATATATATATATATATATATATATATATATATATATATATATATATATATATATATATATATATATATATTATATATATATATATATACATACATACATACATACATACATACATATAAGTAAAGAGAGAGAGAGAGATCTATGTATAAATGTATGTATATAAATATATATATATATATATATATATATATATATATATATATATATATATATATATAAATATATATATATATATATATATATATATATATGTATATATGTATACATTTACATATGTGTATCTGTGTGTGTACTTGTATCTGTGTGTGTGTGTATATGTGTGTGTGTGTTTGTGTGTGTGTGTGTGTGTGTGTGTGTGTGTGTGTGTGTGTGTGTGTGTGTGTGTGTGTGTGTGTGTGTGTGTGTGTGTGTGTGTGTGTGTGTGTGTGTGTGTGTGTGTGTGTGTGTGTGTGTTATATTGAGTTCTACAATGATGTTAATAATGATGTTGGGTTTACTGTTTTTTAGTACTTTTATAGAAAATCTCTTAGAAAAAGTCTTACTTGGTGATGGATTTTGAATATTCAATTTATAACTTTGCTATGCATAATTCTATTCAGGTATGGATTTATTTTGTGTAACTGAAAAAAATTTTTTTTAAATATTCAAACCAAATTTTTTAATAAAATACTTAAATTACAAGTGTATATGACTACATTTAGTAACTTCACACAAACTTAATGATCATAATAAAAAATGAAAAATTATATTTGATTTAAATATATTTTGAGGATGATTTGGACGCGATAAATAGTCAAGCAAATGCCTCTGCAAAAATCGTTCCGTCGTTACAAAAAGCAATTCAGGTCTGTGATTTAACGAAAGGATTACGGTAACAGCTAATACATCCACGCTTTCTAAACTTACAGTGAGATATAAATTCACTCATAATCAAGGAAAATGCTCTTAAGATGTAGAAATTTAAAAATTTATCTCTACTGTCAAAGTATAATTTAACAATTCATTGAAACCCATTTTAGAAATCTGATGGCAAAAATGGTATAAAAACCAAACGGCTTCGTGTTGAGGAAGTGATCAGAAATATAGTATGTTAATTAAAATAGGTTAATGTTTTGAATCAAAGTATAGGTAAAAATAAGTAATAGTTTTAAATTTTGCTCATATGACAATATAATTAACTGGTATTCTTTCAAAGAAAAAAAGAATTGTTATATTTTTTTATTTAATTTTTCTAATTGTTACATTTAGAACGATGAAAAGATAGCTAAATTAGAAAATGATCTTGAGGTACTGCGAAATGAAAATAAAAATTTAAGAGCACAATTGCAAGAAAAAACTGCAGGTTCTTTTATACTTTCTTAAAATTTTTAATTGTTAGCCATCTTTATTTTAAAAAGTTACAGTTAAAGTATGTACCTACATGCATACATACATACATACATACATACATACATACATACATACATACATACATACATACATACATACATACATACATACATACATACATACATACATACATACATACATACATACATACATACATACATACATACATACATACATACATACATACATACATACATACATACATACATACATACATACATACATACATACATACATACATACATACATACATACATACATACATACATACATACATACATACATACATACATACATACATACATACATACATACATACATACATACATACATACATACATACATACATACATACATACATACATACATACATACATTAGGGTGATTCTATTTTTTAGTTTGTCATGCAAACCTTTTCTAAAACATGAATAATTGTATTCTAAGAGCAACTAAATAAAAAATAATTAAAAATTTGAAAATTTTACTAGGTCAAAAAAAAAAGTTACTTTATGGAAATAAGACAAAATTATTTCTTTTTTTTAGTCTTTTTTTATTTTATACATAAGCAAAAGAAATACGACAAAGTTTATAAAGTGAAGTTATTTTTTATTCGACATTTGCATAAACATTTCTGTTAAAAAAAGTCTCTCAAGAGCATCATCAGACTTAGCCCGGGAACATCGGATGTCCATAGCTCGGAGTCCTCTCTCAGCTACCTCATTTGTTCGATGCACATTCTTGAATGAGATTTTAACACCAAGAATATGTCTTGTCAGAGCTTCTTGGGCTTTAATGCAACTTGATGTAGTTTCTTTTAAGTTTTCCCAGTTGGGTTCCTCTCTCATTTTAAACCATGCAAGTGACCAAGAACAGCTAATAAACTTAGCTATTTCTTTCAATAATGGTCGTTCTTCAGGAAGTAGAAAGTAGCCTAACAAGACATATATTGCTCTGCTGTTCCACCTTGCTGAGTGAGAACTTGGTAATTTCGTTGGTAGCTGCAGTTTGGGTAAAATATTGGTGTCCAAATAGTGCCTAAATGCAATACATAACCTGGAAAAATAAACAATAAAATGGATCAACGCATTCATCACATATACAAATCATTGATATTGAAAATAATAATTTTTAATAAAACAAACCTAGCCAATAGCTTATAATCATCTCTCCAGGTTTTTACAGTAGGAGGAGGATGAGGTGTTCTATGCAGGATATTGTATGATTCTTTCAATTGCGGATACTTATTTTTTAGTTTTTGAATGAACTTAAAATCAGTTAGAGTAGGCGATTTTGATGGTGTTGGCAAGTGGAAAATTACCATTTTTTTCAAAACAAGGTCCAAAATGTGAGCATTGCATCCATGATAAGGAACAGGCCTGTTAAATAGCTTAGATCTTAAAATCCCTACTATTCCACCAGAACAATCATAAGATCCACCTGAAGTAAAATGGAATAACTTATTTAATTGGATTTTTTTTATTATTTAAAAATAAATAATTTTAATTTTACTAACCTGTATTGACAGAGCAGGTGTCACAAATTATAAGGGATATTTTATGCACAACATTATACTCTAACAATGTTTCCGTTATCATAGCGGCTAGATTTTCAGAAGTTCCGCTAGTATGTAATGTTTTGAGGCCAATGTACCAAAATATTGGTCCATCAGACTGAAGGGCGATGACCATGCGTTCCACTTTTTTAATCCCATAATCATATGGTGCCACACCTTTTCCATCAAAGTGTAATATAAAGGATAATTGAACAGACAAAGCTTCTTTAAGTTTAAGTAGAGTTGTGAGTTGCAACCTTTTACCAGCTTTGAAAATAGCCGATTGATTTGGAGTTGGAATGTCACTATGGAAATAACTTAATGAGTGAGTTACACTAACTCCTTTGTGGGTTGAGATACCAGCTTCTGCGCACATAATGGCAATTGGCATCGCCTTAAACCAAAAGTAAAATTAAAATAAATTTAATAAAAAAACTTTTTTTATTTCCAAAAATTATTATTACTCACCTTTGATTTAAACTTCCGTTTGGGTCGTTCAAACAAAGGCTGAAAATCATCAACGTTATTATCATTTTCAGAGCTTGACTCTGTGTACAGTTGCTCTACATAATCAAGATCCATGTTTTTTGGTATCAACTGCCTGTTAGCAGGATGCTCAACAACTGTTTGGCTGGTTAATACACAGCTCTTTCTATCATCCATTTGATGATTATAGAAGATCTGCTCTTCCCTCTTCAGCTTTATATTTTTATTAAGGATATCAAATGGCATAAAAAAATCCATATTCGATTTTCTCTTCAAACTTAATTTATAAGCATTCACAACTTCATTCAATTTTTTTGTGATGCCAGCTCTGGATACTGAGGGCATGCTAAATTTCACATTCCAGAGCTGCTCCAAATCTTTTGCTATTATTTGCATAACAGCTCTTGATGGTGGTGCGGGGCGTGTGTCAGCTAGATGGTGATAGTAGCCAAGAATGTGGCGGACTTCTGGAATAGTCTTGAAATTGGCTAAGGATTTAGTCCGTAATCCATAAGGCGCTGCTGAAGCAAGCAGTTCCTGAGATTCCTTTGAACACGGTGGTGTTAAGTTGTTTGCTTTTCTCTTTAATGCTCCTTTAGCACTTATGTGGGACATATTTAGGTAAATATAATTATAACTAAAATAGAAAATGGAATACAGTTATTTTATTTCTAATCCACCAATAATTGTTAAGCTAGTTTTATATTATATTCACTATTAACTTCAGCTAATTAAAAAAATATCATACAAATTATCAATTTTTTTGCCTAAGTATTTTGTCTTATTTCCATAAAGTAACTTTTTTTTTTGACCTAGTAAAATTTTCAAATTTTTAATTATTTTTTATTTAGTTGCTCTTAGAATACAATTATTCATGTTTTAGAAAAGGTTTGCATGACAAACTAAAAAATAGAATCACCCTAACATACATACATACATACATACATACATACATACATACATACATACATACATACATACATACATACATACATACATACATACATACATACATACATACATACATACATACATACATACATACATACAATATTTGTACAAATACATGTATATGCATGCATGTGCTTATATCATTCAGGTGATTTAAAGATACATGAATGTAATGAAAGTAGTAAGTTAAATCTTTTTTTCTTGTTTTGTATGAACTCAAAAGGTTTTAGCACAGTTATTAATTGATTGCATATATTGAGTTTCTAAAAGTTCTTAATACATTTTACATGCTAAGATTTAAATCATTTCTTTTATATTTTGGAGAACTGATTTGATTCATATTATTGAAGAAATGACTTAAGAATTCTTGTATTCTTAGCAATGTGTAGGCTAAAGTAATGATCTCATTAGAACACTCTTGAATCTTTAATCTCTTGAATGTTTAATTATTTAGAAATTGTTAATCTTCTCACTTCCATTGATGTGTCAATAAAAAAGCCACGCGTTTATGAAAAACGTAGGTTCAAAATTTTTACAACTAGCATAGTACTAACACATTAGTTTTTACAACTAATGTACTACTGGAACATTAATATTTTATTATTTTAAAAATATTTTCTGAAATTTTGTGCTTCATATTTTAATCCTATGAATTAACATTGAAGTATGAAAAAATGTATTTCATGTTATGTTATCTAATGACAAACTATAGTATGAGCTCTATTCAAGTAATTCTTTTTAGGAATTGTTCGTTCATTAAGTTTGTTGAAAAGATCAACACAGGACTTGGCTAATGCAGTTAAACAGTTGCATGATTGTTCTTCCACATTACATCATATTTCAAAAAGTCACACTCTTAATTCATCACCAGTTTCAGATCAGCTCAATGATTCCTTTGTTAAATTAAATACAATCCCTCAATCAAGGGACACTCAAACACCTACTTCTTTATCCATTCCTAAATGGAAAAGACCCACATACCCAGATGGATCTAGTAGAGTAAGACATCTTTTAATTATGACTCAATTCAATCAGTTATTTGTTAATCAAAATAAAGGCATATATATTTTTTAAATTAAAATTACTTTAACTTCTTTAAAAGTGATCTAAAATGTATTTAAAAGCAACATTTTTTTAAAAATGTTTTTTGTTAAAATTTATACCTGTTGAAAAACAATATCTTGACAATTTTGTCATCAATTATTTTTGGAACACTGTATTTTAGAACACTGTATTTTAGAACACTGTACTTTAGAACACTGTATTTTAGAACACTGTATTGGTTACTTAAGTTTGGATTTTAAAAGATAGTTGTTAGGACACCATTCCTTTGATATATTTTTTAATCAATAATTTTTGCAAGCTTTAATATATATATAAATATATGTATATATATATATATATATATATATATATATATATATATATATATATATATATATATATATATATATATATATATATATATATATATATATATATATATGATTTGTAATTTAGAAACAATATTTGTATTTGATTTGTAATTTAGAAACAATTAGTGCCTGGTCACAATATATACATTGATCATGTAAAGTTCAGTGCATGCAATAAAAAGCATGGAATAAATAGATATGTGAGTGATCTGTTGATATCGTTAGTGGGTGATTCAAGCTACCTCAGCAGTGTGAGTCTATCTGGCAAACAGAGTAATGCTCACTCAGACAAACAAGCAAAACCAAAAATTTGTGAAGATTTAGTTGATGCTGTAATTGGTATTTGATTGTAGTATTTAAAATTCTTTTTAACTTTGTTTTTTTTTTTTTAATGTAAAACTTATTATTTTTTTTTTTGTTTTTTTGTATTTAGCTTGTGCCTCTCAGATAATGGATGTTTCATCAAAGGAAGTGCGAACAGCTATCATGTCAAAGTTGAATATTGCTTCTAAAATTGAGAAGATGAAGAAGATTAAAAAGCAACTTTGACTGATTTTATTAAATTTTCAAATAATCAGCATTGACATTAATATAAACATTATTGTAATTAATATAAACATTTGAAAAATGTTATGTTGAGGGCACTTGTGCTTTTACCATAAAATTGAATTTAACATTTTGCGCATCTGGTTTTAAAGAAAAACTATAATAAAGAATAGTTTTTCTTTGAAGTTCGTTAAATGGCTAAAGAAACTCAATAGAATCTATATATATAAATTCTATAGACTTAACAAAGTTTTTAAAGAATTCTTTTTATAAGCCATATGTTTCAATAGTTCTGTGAAGCTTTTTATGTAAAAATTCCAATTTTATCCTGGAATAGTTGGCTGTTGCATGAAATAATTCCCTTTAAATGTATTCCAATTACTCAAAAACTTGTTGTATTTAGTATGAAGCGTATGTATAGCTTTCTTTTCTATCGATTTTCATTTCTGATTCTCTACTTATTACTTTTCGTTTACTGCAGATTCTCTTACTCAAGACCTTTCTGACCTTTTAACAAATGCGAAATTAAATCTGCTGAAATTTAAACGCGAGATTACATCTGCTGAAATTAAAATTCATTGGATGATTTGAATCTTGTAAGACTAAATAACATCAGTCGCAACTGACGGTTGCATAAGAAGTGTTTAACAATTGGCTTTCTTTGTAATGGTGCAGATAAAAGAGCCGGAAGTTGTAATGGTTTTTGTAACGTTATTGAGTTTAATAGGGATTGCTGCAATGCGTTAACGAAATTTACTAAAAACAACTTTCTCTTATTTGTAAATCAAATTTGCAAACAGGGTTTTTTTCGTAGAGTTTTTGTAGTTAGCGTCAGTCCTATTTTCAAAAAGAACGTTATCCAGGATAAAAAAATTCAATTCTGATCATATATCCTAACGATGTTTTATAAGACTAATAGAATCCCAAATGTCTATAAAAATTTTGTAGAATGTGGTAAGGTAAGGGTCCAAAATAATCTTTCCTCGTTATATCTCTGTTTTAAACGAAAGATTAAAATATATATTTAATCAACCATTGGTTAAGGGTTGGGTTATCAAAACGATTTTTTTCGTAAGTATTGCGGAAATTTAAGAGTTTAATTATTTTTTTTCTTTAAAGGAAATAAACTTTTGTAACCTGCATATAGAAAAAAAATTCTTCTTGTGTACAAACAACAACACAGGAAAAAAATTTATTGCACTTCAACAGACTTGAGATTCTATGAGATTTTGTACATAAAACTTTTTCCTTATGGAGAGCTAGTTATCTTTTAGCAATAGGTTGTCTCTTAAAGAACCTTCAGGTTCAAACTCCTGGTTCAAACTCTTATATTCGGAGTTTGAACCAGGAGTTTGAAACAATTTTCTGTAAATAAATAAGTATAAAGTAATTCAAGATGCAGTAATAATGACAAAATTATAGAGTTCTTTATATCATACAATTTGTAAATTTGGATGTAAGATGGAGCATACTTTATTCCCTATCATCATGATTCATTCAAAAATAATATTTTTGCGGTCATGCTTTAGATAATAAGTTTCAAATAAGAAATTTTTATAGCTTCATGGTTAAAAATGGTGGTCCTTTTCCGTAAAAATACAAATTCTTAAGGTGAGTTTCCAGTCATCCGTTTTGCTACGGGAAAGGGAAAAGATTGGGAAAATTAATCACTTGAGCATGCGCAGTGATTAATTTTCAGAATTAAATGACAAACTGCGCATGCTCACGTGATTAATTTTCCCTTCCCTTTCCCTTTCCTGTAGCAAAAATGGATGAGTGGAAACTCGCCTTTATATTTACATGAGTAAATATTTACCACATACTTCTACCTAAAAATTATTGTTGACAACTTAATACCACATTTTCCCATTTGTTTGCTACTGCATTTGAAATTTCCAATATGGAATGTTCTTCTCAATGTTTTGTTTGGTTTTAATCTAAAACAAACCGAAAAAAAAAATTCCAACGCTTCGTTAAACGTTTTCAAAATATTATAAATAAATCAAAATTAAGAAATGAAATTTAGAAAACGTTTAAAAATTAAGAAAGTTGACCAAAAATTAAGTTTTATTGATTGTTTTTAATTTATTAAATGTTTTTTTTTTTTTTTTTTTTTTTCATATTTTGAAATAGCTACATATTCAAACAAACTTTGTTTTAAACATACAGTGGCTTCTTTTTTAAAAAAAAATTTTTCGAAATTTTTCTTTATTATTTTATACTGTGATCATTGCATTTTATTTTCCAATCACAAACGCAATTCTTTCGTAAAATTCTAATCAACACAAAATATATTGATTTTGATTCATGAGCATTTTGATTTAAATATTAAGAAATGCTCACAAGATTTTGAAATAATAGACTTTTTAATTGTATTTTACAATCCGTAAATACAATTGCTAAAATTGATCAGTCGTTATTAAATTTACGCTGGACAACAAGTAAAAAAAGGCTGTATGCTTCTCCGACATATTTAGGCTCCGACATATTTATTTCTTGACTAAATCAACTGTGCTCTGATTTCAAATCTTGTCAAAATTTTGCTTGTACGTCAGACTCTAAAGTTGTAGACAAAAATTTTGATAAAGATAACATTATTGGTAAAATAAATTTTCATGGGTATTTCAACATTAATAAAACGAAGCTGAAAAGCGTGTTGACCTTTGTATAGGTATAATAGTTTAGTTAGTTTCATATTTTGTGAAGTATAAAAATCATGAAGATGCACTTAGATATAATCAGAAATGTTTCAAGCATTTTGCTTTTGCGCTTGTTACAGGACGCTATTTCTTATTGAAAATTTAGCTATATCTCTCCATCATATTGAATTAAAACACCTCTGATCTCTCCTCCACTATTTTCCTGGTGAAACATTTCAAAATTTTCGTCATTCAAAAATCACAATAAATTATTTTGTAAGAAGGACAAGTGTAAGAAATGAAATTTTCAAAGAGATGCTACATCCCATTTTTCCGTCCTATCTTGAACTAAATTGATATAGTTTTCAGTCTTTTTTCATTCCCCAGCACATTATGAACAGTATGAACATGGGATCATCTAACTGTAGCCCGATTGATAATTCAGCTTTATGTTTTTTATTGCTTAAAGTTTGAAGGTTAAAATTTTGTTCCCAAAAACCTCCTTAAAAAATTAAAATTGAAATCCACCTGGGAACCCATGTACGCATGCGACATGCATACATGCATGCATGCATGCCTACACACACACATACACACACACATACACACACACACACACACACATACACACACACACACACACACACACATACACACACACACACACACACACACACACACACATACACACACACACACACACACACACACATACACACACACACACACACACACACACACACACACACACACACACACATATATGATATTTTGCTACCTCAACGATAAACTATTATTTTCACAAAGATTCTCGTCCTCAAACTTTAAAAAGATTTACTTAAATAACTTTCAAAAATGAAGAGTAATCGCATTAACATTATTCTCAAATCATATTGAGGAAAGTGAAAAACTGTGCTTCGTTTTGCGTGATAAAATATGTTAAAGTTTTTATGTGGATATGGTAAGTGGCGTAGTGGTCCGGGAGCAAAGTGGATCTAATTCTCAAGGATGTTTAGGTTGGTTGGCACCTAGCTTTAATTTTATCATGAACCGTTAAAATATTTTTCCAATACAAAATATATGAAAAGTTCTCAGCAAAAAGAAAGCATTTATTGAAAGAAATTTTAATAGAAGCAATTTCATATTCAAATCTTTGTGTACTTTGTGATTTATTTGACGTCATCAAAATATAGAATATTACTAAACCAATATAAATTTCTTCATGAAGCGCGTCTACGTATGGACAAACAATTTTTAATTTGGGCGAGCGCATGCTTGACATCATGCTTCATACTGGGATATACCGTAAAATACTTCTACTCAACGAAATGTTGCTTATGTAATTGTAAGGGAGGTGAAAAAGCGGACAACTGCGAGGAAGTTGTAGAAAGTTATAACCATGAAGATGTTAAAAAGATCAACTATGAAACAGTGGACTTCAACAAAGCTGACCTACAGCAATACAAAGCTGATATACAAAGCGGTGAAACAGTTAATGTTGGATCTCCAAAAAACAAGTTCAAAAGATTAAAAAGAAAAAAAATAGCTGATGTTTCTTATGAATAACAACAAAATACTTTTCACGGCTTTTGTTTTGGTTTTAAAAATATCTTCATCTCAGACCTTACCACACCAATACCTCGCTTGAAGCCAGAAGTTAATCAGCAGTTAACCTCCCAATCCCACCCCCATAAAAAAAACAACAACAACAACAAAAACAACAACAGTTTATACACACACTACAACTTAGTTTCTCAGAAGGTAATTAACTTCTCTTTAGAAGTGACGTCATAATAATGAGTTCGGGTATTTTTAAAAGCCTTTATTTTTAATTGTATTAAAAGTAAGTTAAATGCTTAAAAGTATGCAAAACGAATCTTAAAAATATTGGTCAACAACAATTTTTCATCAGGCTTAATTTTGTGTGGACCAGATACAAGTTTTTAAACTAATTTCAAATATATGCTCTGAGATGACATGGAAGAATTTTTAAGATTAGTAGTGTGAGGGCGGTGGATTTCTTAATTATTTATCTTATTAATTATGTTTATGTTTTCTTAATATTAAAGTTTTTCTTACGTTTGAGGGAAAGGGGTAAGGGGAAGGTTTGGGTTTGGTGTTGTTTGAATTAGGTATATGGAGGTTGGGAACTAGGTTGATGGTCTGGGGAGTATTTGGTTAAGAAAGGGCTAGGTTTGGGAAAAGTTTGGTTAGGAATGGGCAAGGTCTAATCAAAAGGCTTAACTTATATTCGCCGTCCTCAGTATATTCTATAACATAAAACTCAACAATTGTTCTATTAATGTGTAATGGTAAGCACTCTTATATTTGTGTGACGTAAGTGTAATGGCGCGGATATGCTAAGGTGCGCGGTAAAGCATTAAACTTTTCAATAACAATATTTAACGCATATAGTAATAACAACAATAATATTAATAATCGAAATGCAAACAAAAGTACTTACTACTGGTTCTTCTTCTCTTACTTATTTTTCTAAATAAATATTCTCAAATATTCTCATCAAATTAACTCATGCAAATATCAATAAATCAATACAGATAATAACGCTTATTTAAAGTTACTCAAATATCTTTTCTTACCAATTCTTCTCGTAAGTTTCTCTTTAAAATCTTCATAAATACTTCTCATAAAGTTCTCTTTAAATCTTTAAAAATCCTTTTCTCATAAATTCCTCTTTTAAATCTCTTTAAAACTCTTTTCTCATAAAATCTTCTTTTAAATCTCTTTTCTCATAAATTCCTCTTTTAAATCTCTTACTCTTCTTAACTCTTACTTTGCCATCTTAAAACCTCTTCAAAAAAACTGTTCTTCAAAAACTCTCTTCAAAAACTGTCCTCCCAAAAACTGTCTTCCCAAAACTGTCTTCTCTTCTTTTTTTGAGCTTTTTATAGTTTTCGGTTGTTTACCGTTTTTCTTGGTTGTTGTTGCTTTTTACTTTTCTTTTTGCTTTATCATCTTATTCATATAAAAAATTCAATAAGTCTCCGTGCGTACTTTTTTTGTTGGTTGACTCACTCTTTTTTTCGTTCGAATATTATATGCTTGAGTCGGGTAAAACTTAAAGATAATGTTTACAATTTTATCATTTTCCCTCCTCACAGTAGCAATTTATAATATTATTCCTCATTTCAGATTTGAGTTTTTGAGTAAGAAAATGTAGGAATTATTATATGCAGTTTATTTATCTTGTTCAGCACAATAATTCTTGCATTTTCTTGGCTTGTTGATAAATTTTATTTATCAATAAACTAAGAAAATCATTGTATGCGGCTTATTTACTTGGTCAACGGCGTAAAATTACAGAATATCTATCCAAAGTCTATTAATCGTACCTTCGATGTCAAGATAAAACAAGTAAGACATAATATTTGCACGAGCTGTTCTAGTAAATTGAGTGACTGGCTTCACAATAGTAAAGTTGGATTTTTGTTTCCCATACCCATGGTATGAAGGGAGCTTAATGATCAAACAACTAATCGCTTTTTTGTATCATTAAATTTTCATCAAAAAGTAGGCTCAAGATTGTTTATAAGCTCCACCTCACCACTGATTACCAAATTCTCTATCTCTAATAGGCAGTCTAAATCAGTGGTTCCCAATGTGAGACGCATGTCTAACAGGTGAAGGGGAGGGGAAGTTTGGTTGCTAAAAGGGACAACTTGATTGGAGAAATGTATAAATATTTTAAACTCATATTTCAATTTAAGTTTTTAATTTTAAGATTAATTTTAAATCTTGAATTTATTCCTTTAACAAAAAAAGTGGTGCGAGGAAGAAAAACTCGTCAGTACTAGAAGGAATGTTTAACATTTAGTTTTATACTAGCAATCCACGATGAACGATCACCTTTTGTCTATTATGCAAAAAACCCAGTTAGCACGCCACGAAATATAAACGTTTTATTCACGTATTTTATTTGGAAACACGAATAAAATACGTGAATAAAACGTTTATAGTTCGTGGCGTGCTCACTGGGAATCTTTGACTAACGAATCAATGAAATGAGATCCTCTTGAGGCGCATTTGAACGTGAAACTTAGTGCATAAGTTAGTTCGAATTTAAAAAGTTTAAAACTTTAAAGGAAAATATTGAATAAAGAGCAATATAAAGGTCTCTATTTACTGCTCATACTACAGCTCTCAATCGTACTCTTAAAGATAATGATTATATTTCCTTACAACTTTGCAGTTAACAGAAGAGTAGACAAAATGAGTGAATATATTAAAATACAACTAGTCGAAAAGCTGAAAAAAAAAAAAAAATTTCCAGTGCAAACGGATGAAACAAATTTCAGAGAGAGATTAAGGCCGTTCTGACCAAATTTTGCTTCCGAGCGTTTTTTTGACTCGACTATTCAATTTAAACCATTCAACTTTTCTATTACACTCATATTTTGCGCGTAAATTAAACTTTTTTTGTCATTCAAACAAAAAACATTATTTTTGAGCGTATTCAAAAAGTACTTTATATTTTGTACCTTTTACCGATGTGTTGTTCCTTTGACCATAATTTTGTTGCTAAAAAAAATCACACACTGTTTGGACTTATCTAACTTTATAGATTTCTTATGTATTGCAAGAAAGCTTCTGAAAACTTCTTGAGCTTTTTAATTGATCTTTTTTTGTATAAAGTTATCTGATCTTATACAAATCGCCATTCAATATCCTTGTACCTAAGACCGTGTCTTTAATTGCATCTATCGCCATAATCATTATATTTTTACTCTATTTAAATGTTTTTTGTAGTAAACAAAGAAAAATAACATGAATTGTCAGTATTATTTTGAGTTAATCACATTTTTTTTCAGTTGGATGTTATCTACATGGGATAGTTAGGGTTAAGGTTAGAAACTTCATATACCATTAATTTGTACAAAATATTTTCTAATTTAATTATTATTATCGGTTTAAATAATTTCAGAGCAAAAATATATTTCTAGAACTTAGTATACTAGCTGGTGGCCCAGGTACAATTAAAAATGAACCATGTTAGATCAACGTCAAATATAAAATACTGAAATCTACATGATCCAGCACTTTGTGGTGGAAATTTTATTATAATATCTTCAAGTTAAACATCACAAATATTGTCATCTTGAATTAATTTATTGCTTAAGTCTCGTGATTTCTTAAGATACTTAACTTTGTAAACAAAACCAACAACTTCAATAACTTCTACCACATAATGTCTAGAGTGTTTCTTTCCACTCAACTTGATGAATAAAAATTTTTCTGAAACAATTTCACTTTGTTTGCTTTTTTTTATTTTAATTTTTTCATCAGAGCTTTCATCATTTAAATTTGTGTCCAACTGTCCGAGCTCAACAAAATAGCCACCAGAAATTTTGCAAGATTGAATAACATGGTTCACAAGGGTTGATAAATCATTACAGTGAGCCGCAGTCCGAACTGTACCAGAATCTCCTTTTCCGTCGCTGGTTATTAAGTCACCGCAGGTGTAGAAATCACTTAAGTATTGACCTGCTCTTAGGAAATTCATGTAAAAATTTGGCTCTACCATTTTGTTGCTTAATGTTTGGTTAACACTTCTGACCAGTTATTTAAATCCGTTGTTTGACAGTCCCGTATATATTTGTACATTTACAACAGCTAGAGTGGTCACGTTTGGAACACTTGATGGTGGCTGGGCACTACTTTGACCTGAAACCAAAACATGTATATTTTATGTTTATAATAAACTTTGTTCAGAAAGTTCGGGTAAAACTTTTAAATCATTCGTTTTTAAAGAGCTTAGATTTTTAAAGATGCTTCCTGAAATTTATCTAGTCTTCATAGTTTAATAATAATGTTCCTAATAGTTAAGACTTTCTTTCAATATACGCATGTAAAAATTATTTAAGTATAAATATTTACCGGGACTGAGGCATGTGCTGCAACGCACCCTTGGTTCTTTCTTAATGGTGGTTTGCTCTTCAAGAGGATGTTTTCCTTGCAGCTTTAAACGCCCAATTTGAAAAACAGTAGGCTGTCTTAAAGATTGGTTTCCAATAGTTGTAGGAATGTCGTACAACAGTTGCACAACAACTTTGTTTTATAATGGAAACATTTTCTAGTGTAAGTTGCACAACTTAACGTCGGTTGTACAACAAATTTTATGTTGTACAACTGCGGTTGTGAGGTTTAAAAAAAATCTATTTCTGCAACAGTTTTTTGTTTTTTGTGCAAAACGCGCAGCTTATTTTTTAATGGAAACCACACAATAACTGTTGTATAACAATAAAGTTTACAAAATATCGCCATTGTGAGGAATTATTTTAACCTTCCCTGAGACACTAATGAGTCATTGCTTTCTTTATGAACTTGACAATATTTTTCCCATCTGACTGTGAATCATACAACTTACAAACTCCACTCCCCTTTTGCACAGTAGTACAACCGCCTCAATTTAACACATTAAATACATTAGGACAAATTTGAAAATCCGATTAATGACAAAAGGTGTTCAAGTCTGTCAGGAGACATTCTTGAGTATCGTTAAAAAAAATTCCCTATCAAATAGCATCATATCTTGCACCAAAGAACTAAACGCACCTTGCTTAACGAGTCTTTTAAATAGTTCTCTGACCCAAACATGTTTTCTTTTCTTTACGCTTTTTTGGCGTCTTAAAGTTAAAAGTGTAACAAAAAGTCGATAATTTAGAGTGATATTTTTTTTTATGACGGCCATTTTTTGTTTGTTTACACTGTTTTTTTTGAAAGACTTTTGCGCTAATTGAATCTAATGGAAACATTGCGTTGCACAACAATTTACCGCACAACAAATCAAACGAATGTTGCACGATTGTTGTACGATATTTCTACAACTATTGGAAACCAAGCTTTAAACATTTTTTCAGACATAACAAAATTTAACCTAAGTTTAATTTTTAACATACTTGTAATAGTTATAAGTATGTTAAAAATTGTAAGTATGTTAAGTGGATAACAATCCACTTAACATACTTACAATTTTTAACATACTTATAACTATTTATATTAATGATACTTGTCACACTGAATGACAATTTAGATAAGATCTTATTTGATGAGACAGTCCTAAAAACAATTTTTACTTCTCTTCAAAGGTTTTTCTTTTTAAAAGTTATTTCACTTTTAGAAAACGTTATATAGAGTTTTTCTCTTTTTTTGCCTCTGCACCTATTTTTATAAGTTTTTTACAAATTCTGTTTCCAAACAACCCTAATCTGTAAAGATTGACTTTCCTTGGAGTGGCCCTCCGAACTTTTTAACGGTCAGTTATCTTAGTTAACTAATCTAAACTTTTAAAGTTAATTACCTTAGTCAATACAAAAAAATTTTTTTTTTCTCACAGTTTTAAGAGAAATGAATATTTATTTTCTATGTAGGTATCCTTAAAAAAGCTTTTAAATCATTTTTTAGGATTTTTTTACATTTTGGTAGTAGTTTATACTTTAAGAAACACTGAGAGTTTCACGCTATGCATAAGCCAAGTCAAACTACGCATTAGATAGCAAATCAACATTTTGGTCTATAAAACGAAAACGGTACATTTAGTAGTTAAACAATTAGAAAAAAATTGTTCGTATTACATAGTAGAACACTTATGTAACCATTATTTTGAAGATGGTGACCGAATATCAAAGTAATCGGTGAGGATTTGAGGTATAAGTAGCAAAATACTAACAAAATTTAAACCAAAACTGCCATAAACCCTTAACCAGATAACCAATCCGACTGAAATTTTATCTAGAGTTTGGTGTGGCTATAGACTACATTTGCATCAGTTCTTATCAAATTGTATAGAATGGTTCTCGTTTCACAGGTGTTTTTATTGGCGCACTAGGAAGTCAAAATTTCACTCAGTTTAAACATTTAAATTATCTTGATCCTTGATAACCAAGTATAGATTACTTCGAAATTATGCTGATTTTATTCTTCTTGCGTCATGCTTTTGTGTAATTTTTTGCAAGCAAGAATAGGACACGATTGAACCCCATGAAAACCTGCATAAATCCTCAAACTATGTTAACAATTATAAGTATGCAGTAATGAAATACTGTAAGTAAAGAACACCATCACTAAAAGGAAAACTCGAAATAATACTTTGAAATAAAGCAAGTAAAAGTAATGCAAATCAAATAGGTAATTATTGAGTCATAACCTATAACTGATTTCATACATTGTGATGATAGCTGTTGGAATCAAAACAAATGTAATTACTAGTTTTCAATATATATTAAAATTGTAGTATTTTGAACTTTTTCATGTTTGTTATGCAGTGCTTCTTGAGATGTAAGCAAAAAAAATCTTTTACTTTGAAACAATTTTTTTTGTTTTTTATTTAATGATTTGAGTGGGATAAGTTAAGTAATCAAAAACTGGATATAAATAAAAAAGGTAAATTTTTCATTCTGCAGTCTTTTGATTAAAGTTTTTTTCTTTGAAGTTTATTTTTAATTATCATTGACTTGAGAATGTCTTTCATTAACAAAGTTTCCTCTGATTTTGAAAGGGATAAACAAAAAATCTGATTTTAAACAATGAACATGTAATTGATTTTTAAATTCATCTTCAAAGAATGGCATGTACAATTACTATTTAAGAAAGATACGCATATTTTATAAGCACAAAGTTAATTTAAAAAATGAAAACTTAACTAACTTTTGAAAAATTAAACTTATTCTTTTTGGAAAAATCAAAAAGAAACACAATTGTCACTTTATAAAATATCCTTTCAACACAAACTCTTACAAAGGGAGAGGCATCTCTTTAATTCTGTCTCTAAGTTCAGTGAAGGAGCTATCATAAGTATCATCTTTTTTGACCAAAACAACGCATGTTGCTCTTTTTGTCTGACTAGCTAAACCTAAGTCTATCCTTGCTGGTACAAAACAATATGGGAGTTTATTTTCTTCACACAAAACAGGCATGTGTGAATAAACATCTAATGGTGACACATCTCCTGCAAAAATGACCAAGCCTTTTTCCTTTTTACGTATTGCTTTTAGAACTTCTTTGACTCCTCTGCGGAGTTGTTTTGCTTTAGCAGCCTTTTTCACAACTTTGTAAATCTTTTTGGTCATTTTTTTACTAGCGAGAGGTTTAGCAATAACATTCATTTGAGTAATAAGCTCCTCATAGCTTGGCCTCTCCAACTTTATTTCTTCAATTGCAACATCACCATTCTCAACAGTGGTTTCTTCCTCTTTTTTTGATTTACCCATGTTTTATTTTTTTTTTGTGTTCAGCTGATATTTAAAGATAAAAAAATAAGGGAATTAACATTAGTTGATAATTTCTCAATATAACTTTCCACACATAAAGGAGTTAAAGACAGAAGTTAACAAAAAGTTTGCCTCATTGATATTCAAATCTTATAAAATTGATGTTAAAGCTTTATTTTAATTACCAAATCTCAGCAGCAAAAAGTTAATTTGAAAAAGTGAAGACCTACTCCTTATGTATTACATATACAAGTTTATAAATTAAATTTTTTATAAGAAAAGGTAAGTGGAGTTTACAAATACATTAAAATAATATAAATAACATAGTAACATAACTTTAATACTTTGTCTTTAAGTGATTTTTCTTTTAATGAAGTGTATTTACTAAATTCGATAAACTAATTACCTTAAAAAAATTCCTCTATTTATATTTACTAATTAATTACTTTTTGTAATAAAGAAAATTATAAAGTAACGAAATAATAACAAATGAGTTTAGCATGCCAATTACAAAAAGATGGTGGAATTTACAAGTAGAACATGTGCGCGACATTTAGATTTACGTTTTGGCCGGCTTTTAATTTATGTGAAAATAGACGCGTCGACGATTTGTGAGGTGCTTTCTTTCAGCCAGAGTTGATAACGCCTCCCGGCGGCAAAGTAACTTTCTGCCGAAAGGCCGACTTTTTTTGGAGGCGGAAGCCACTGGCGGCGGCCGTCAGAAGATATTTCTGAGGCAAGTTGGTTTAGAGACCGCCTCCAGTGGCTTCTGCTTCCCGATTGGCGGCAGCAGCCAGAACTTATTTTTGGAGGCAGAATGTTTTGAAGGCCGCCGCCAATCGGGAGGCGAAAGCCACTGGGGGCCGCCGTCAGAAGATATTTTGGAGGCAAATTGATTTGGAGACCGCCTTCAGTGGCTTTCGCCTCCCGATTGGCAGCAGCAGCCAGAACTTGTTTTTGGAGGCAGAAAGTTTTGGATGCCGCCGCCAATCGGAAGGCGAAAGCCACTGGGGACCGCCGTCAGAAGATATTTTGGAAGCAAGTTGGTTTAGAGACCGCCTCCAGTGGCTTCTGCCTCCCAACTAGCGGCGAAAGCCATACTGAAGTTGTTATTTTAGTCTCCCGCCGTCAGAAGAAATGAAAACAAAGGGTGTTGCCATGTTTGTCCATAAAGGAAAAGGAGCAGGAGTTTTTGATTGCTCGTAATTTTGCTCATTATTGATTGCTCTCGATTTTTAAAAGTGATAAAGAATTTGTTAAAACAATCGATAGCAAGGGAAAAAACAGCTTGGTTGTCGTTTGAGGCTGTCGTAAAAAACTCTCTTGGAAATAAAAAAGAAGAAAACTCTGCTGTTTAATTGTTAGAAAGTTGAAAGCCTTTTGTGCTCTTCGATGCGAAATAAGTATAAAACTTCGTTTTATAAATAGGCATCTTAAACAGTTTTTTGGTCAAGATAATTATTTAAAGGAGAGCGGTCCCACCAATATCTTAAGAAAATGGATGATCGTTATCAAGGACGTTTGGAAAAACACATGATGGCAGACCACTGTCCAACAGTACTGTCCAACTTTCTTTTGTCAACTTGCTTGATGCAAGTTGACAAAAGAAAAGAGCTACAAGCAAAAGTTTCTTCCCGATTAAATATTTATGAGAAAACGATTTGTTCGAAACCCTTTTCAAAATGAAAATTTACTTTTTTATAAATTTATAAAAAGTTTGACTTTGATAGGATGATGTTTATGCTATAAATTGTTTATTTTAAACGTGTTATTGACTTTTTTTTTCATCTTTTAATTTTATAAAAAATAAAATCTTTCAAAATATACCCTGGAATTTCAAAATAAGTTTCAATTCAGAAATACTTCGGAAAAAATGTGCTAACTACCTAAAATTTGCAAAAATTAAAAAATTCTATGCAAAAAATCTGATGTGACATTAAATGGAATCCTTTTTTTTATTGCTTGTACTATAATATAATTCAAGCTTATTGGAAGACTAATATTATTTTGTCAATTTAAAACTTAAGATAGTAAATAGGTATCTGGTTTCCATGACCAAGATGTCTTGATGGAATCTTTCACCTTATTTCTCACTTACTGCACCGAAGTTTACTGCCATCGATTCGGACGTTTATTTCGTTCCTACAACATGCGCAACCAAAGTACACTAAACCACAAAATTAACGCACTACTTTTAAATTCCGTCTTATTTTGAAAAATATTATGTATTTCCAGATTTATCAATTGCAAACATGATGTTTATTGTTGCGCATTTTGTAGGTTTTATTCCGTTTCCCTTATATAGTTTCAAAATAATAACAGCTATTTATAAGTAGCATGTTTTGCTGTAATTAAACCTCACTTGTAAAAGAAAAGTATGTATTGGTTCTAAATTGTTTTAACAGTAGAAAAGATAACTGTAATTTGAGCAACACATCTTTTCGCAATGCAGCGTTCTAGACGAAATTTAAATCGTGATAAATATGTTACAATTGTTACTTTGTCCAATGAAGGAATAACAAATTGGAGTGTCTCATACAACAGTCGGTAGGGTTCTACAATGGTTTGTATAGACCAATGATCACGCTAGACAAATTCTCCAAAGCAGACCTCGAACTACCAATGCCGTGGAGGATCTATTTTTAATGCTTCGAACACTGAGAGAACAATTTACTACTGCACCAAGTCTCCAAATACAACTTGCTGAGGTTCTTGGAACTGCTGTCAGTCAAGATACCATAAGAAGAAGACTTCGTACTTTAAATTTACCATCTCAAACAGCAGCTACTGGTCCCAGATTGTCTATAGACCATTGAAGAAACAGACAGGCTTTTGCAAGGAGGCATTTGAATTGGGAAATACATGATTGGGGACAGGTCTTGTTTACAGATGAGTCAAGGTTTTGCCTTGTAAATTCTGATTGCCGCCCAAGAGTGTACAGAAAACCAAATGAAAGATATTTCGCTTGTAACATTCAAGAAACCACTTCAAATGGAGGCGGCTCATTGATGGTATGATGCGGAATACCTTTAACAGCTTGCACGGAGTTTTTTATTGTTGATGGTGGACGTCCGACTTCTCAACGATGCATAGCAGACATTTTAGATTCTTTTGTAGTACCTTTTGCACCGTACATTGGAGATGGACTCCTTCTTATGCAGGATAGTGCTAGATCACATATGGCACATAATGTTACTGAATACTTAAATAATGTTAACATTGAAGTTTTTGAGTGGCCAGCTTGCAGTCCAGATATGAACCCAATATAGCATCTTTGGGACATAGTAGGACGCAGTATTAGAAGCCAACATCCACCACCTAACAGCCTGCGAGGAGCTGCGACAAAGTCTTATCTGCGTGTGGGAAGATATCCCTCAAGAAACGATTTTTCTTCACCGCCCTCAAAGTCAATTTTATTATTATCATCGAAATAATTGTATTTATGAGTTCTATTCTTAATATATTTGTCAAAATATATGATAATATTGACGACAGTTAAAATAATTCGAAATATTTAAGTGGTGGTTTTATTTTGCGGTTATTAAGTGCAGATAGTTTTATATTGTCATTAAGAAGCAAGGCGGCTTTAAGGGAAGTCTTTCTAGAATCTATAATGTCTAGCTCTAAAATTAATCACGTTGGTTCCAGATAGCGGAAGATTCCATTGTTTAAGAAGAAACTCCTAAACTTCTGTTTTGCTTTTTCTTTGGATAGTTGAAGGTCTTTTACAAGAGCATTATGATCAGCCTGGGTTAAAAGGATTCTAATTTTTGTCTAATTCTTCAGCATCTTCTTGGTGTTCAACATCATACCGAACCTCATCTGTGCTACCCATCACTTGTGGTGCTTAGATACGTTGATGGAATAAGCACAAGATTCTCAGCTTTATGCAAGACTAACCTCAGAGCTAATAGTCGTGGTCTTACTTTATCAATTGGGCTCAAAACTTTCGGTTTTGATGTGATTAACCTGGGTAACCTCAGAGCTAACAAGCAGTCTGGATCTAGTTGATTTGTACTTCTTGATGAATACTGCTTTGTTAATCATGCGGAAGTAACAATCGGACACACTATTGGTTGGTTTACGCCACAACATGGGTATATAAAAAACATCGAACGTTTTTTTTTCCGAGTAGAAATTGCATTGACCCAGAATATCATGTTGTCGAGCAATTATGAAGGGCACAACTTTTATCCTGCTCACAAGGTTTGCAGCTTCGAATCTCTTGGCTAACTTCTTTCTTTAATCTTTCCGCAAATATAATATACCAAAAATTGCCCAGATGATTAATGCAAGTTTGACTCGCTCTTTTTATTGTAATTAACTAAAAAATACATATATATCAACTTTTTTTCTAATCTGAAAGAAAAAATACAGCATTACATACAGATTAACAAGCAATTTTATGGGAAGGACTATACATGATAGAATAATAATAATTCTATTTTCAGATATGTTCGGGTTTAGCTCAACAAACTTTGTTTATATTAGGAATCAAGTTTTCAGATGGGAAAAAAACTTTTTTTGTTGTTATCAATATATATTATCAATTGAGCCGTTCAGTGACAAGTTGATGAACTCCACTTTTTGAAAAATCCGAAATTTGAGTGTCAAAGCACATGGTGTTGTCATAAATTTTTATATTTACAGTAACTATCCTGAATGATAAAGATTAATGCGATTAAATCATCAAGGCATTTTAAAAAACAAAGTATGTTTTTTCATCGCATTTCTTAATTTTTTATTTTATGGAGTTAATCGATTTGAGCATTGAAGACGTGACAATCGATTTGAATCGATTGTTGTAAGTGATACTTTACTCAATGATATATATTAAGATGTCTAACTTCACAAAAATTCCGTAACAAAAAGTGAAGCAAGTTCTAAAGTTTTTAATACCGATAGCCGTTTTATTAAAACTGACAATCATACATTCTTGCTTTGCTTTATTGTGTCCTTTCAGGCTGGCTAAACAAACTTGGCTTCTACCTTGCTTTTTCCTCCATTCGAGAAAGTTAACTGATTTTGTGACAATTTCTTAAGATCTTTGAAATAGCAAATGCCCGATTCTAAAAGAATCCTGAGCCTCCCCCCCCCTTCCCTCCTCCATATAAAACGTTATATTTGTAAACAAAAAAATTAAGGACATTCGTGCTTGGTTACGGAAAAGGAGATGGTGAAAAGGGGGTTCCTTTCAAAATTAAATAATTGGTACCTACTAATATATTTAATATTGGTATATATGCCACAGGAAACACAGATGTAAGATAAGCAGATGTTTTTTTTTGACAGTATATACAATATATATTCACATATAAAAAAAATTGATAAAAAAATTTGTAAAAAAAAATTTCGTCAGTAAAGAAAAAAATATGAAATTTCCGAAATTTAATTTACTCGACCTGTTAAAAACACGTTTGACGTTAAAAGTAAAAACAGTTCGTTTTAACAAATTCAAGAATTCAATTAAGTAAGAAGTTCACATAAAACCATGTTCAACAATAAAACCCTAAAATCGTAATAAATTAACATAATATTTGAGGAAAAAAAGGAATCCAAAAGTGAAATACTAGAAGAACATAATAGAAGGATGAATAAAACATGATAGAACTTCTATAATAGAAAAAAAAAATTATATATATATACACACAAACACAAGATACAGGTATAAATAAAAAAAAAGCAAATAGCAGATTAAGGAAACGAGTGGATCTTCGACATTAACTCGCCTCAAAAGGTTCTAACGAAATACCTCTAAAAGGTCGAAAACACCGCTCAGCGTCACACACGAACAGTTTCACGTTTCAATGGCATTATTTTGGATGAGTGGCAGGAGCTCTATAGTAACACCATTTTCTTTACCATAGTCTTTGGTATTATGATTTGCTCCAACATTATTAGAATCTATTCTAGAACGAGTACTATTTGTTCGCTGCCATTGTGGCGCTAATGCTATAGGGGAGCCTCTGTGGCTAAGAGGCGAAGATTGTTTTAAAAGGTTACGGCGCACAGGAGGTGAATTACGTAAGACTTCCATAGGCGTATAACTACCAAGATTCTCTGAATGTAGGCGTTTGCGTGGTGGTTCATCGCACGCTGTGAGCCAGTAAGTGTAAATGTTACCTTTTCCCTAAAAATTGATTAAAAAGTTAATAAAAAGTAAAATATAGTGCTGCAATTTTGTTCAATTATCTAGGACATCGTAACTAAAACTCTGATTAAATTTTTTAAATGTCGGAATTTAGAGAAAGTAAAATTTTCTCAGTTATTTTCATTAATAAGCTTTGAAGTCTCCATTATTACAATCATTACAATTATTAAAAAACGTCAACATTTCGTTAAAATCATTTTTTTTTTTTATCTACCAACTTTTCAGCCTCATCTTTTTAATCATGAGAAAAATATATTTTACCTTTAGAAATGTTTCGCCTCTTTCTTCAAGAGAGAAACCACCAATTTTATCAACAACTTTTTTAAAAAACGGGCTGACATGAATTCGTAAAGCTAAACAAAAAGATTTTCCGTTTTATACACAAGAAGAAAAAGGAGGTTAAGATTTTTTTTATATATATATACATAGGCGCCGAGTTCACGGGGGCAACAGGGGCAGTGCCCCCCCAGGAAATTTATACTAATACATGTTTTTTTTTTTTATAAGCATAACGCTTATAAGCATATAGAGGCTCAGATTTGGAAAAAAAATAAGCATATGTAAGCATATTCGTGAGCCTCCATAAACTATTTTAAAAATTTGAATTTCATTTACTTAAAATTTTAAATATATATATTTCTAAATTTATCATTTGTAAAAGAACAAAAGCTTGATAAATTTGTTTTTTTGCTGGACAATTTGAAGGGACAGATGCAGGAGAATTTTAAAGATGCTGTGGTTGCTGCTAAAGGACTTTTATGGTACGGTCTACCAAGTGCCACTGATCTTTAGCAACTAGTTGACGCAGGATATGCTGCCACTCTTAAAAGACTTATTGCAATTGAACATCAAAAATGGCTTGATAGAGATAATCATTTTGATAGATGGTTCAGTAATACACTGCAAAAGAGAAACAAATTTTGGTTACACATTGGGCAGGGGAAGCATGGAAAGCTTTAAACACTTCAACGTATGACAAGCAAAGGAAGAAATGTTGGACAATGACTGGGTTTTTAATGACTTCTGATGGCTCAGAAGATTCGCTTGTTAAACCAGAGGGCCTTGATAGTTACAAAGTGCCGCCACCATCCATTATAGATCCTGGCAGTGATCAACCCATAGGAAATCAGGGTGATATTCAACCGGTGGAGGTAGATGATGCTATAAATGAAAGTGCCAACAAAATTCTTCCAGATGACACCTTTATTGGTCCGGACAAGAAGGAACGCGAAGTTCATATCTTTAATTTAATTGATAACATTTGTATATAGTATATATGTTTTATTTTTTGTTATTATACTATAACATTAATTCAGCTACATTAAAACCAAAGCAAATACAGAGCATAAGTCAACTTTTTATTTTTCTTATACCCATTAACTTTTAGTAACGCGCACACTTTAGGAAAGTATTGAAATAAGCATATTTTATTAGAAATATGCTTAAGCTTAAGCATACCTTTGAGCCTCTTTTAACTTTTTGCTTAAGCATACCCGAGCCTGTTTCAAAAATTTCATATGCTTATAAAAAAAAACATGTAATATATTATCACGGATTATCTCGGGGGCAAATAGATACTCTCGCCCTCATGATAATCCGTGATAATATATTATTAGTATAAATTTCCTGGGGGTGCACTGCCCCTGTTGCCCCTGTGAACTCGGCACCTATGTGTATATATATATATATATATATATATGTATAACAATTAGAAACGTAAAACAATTAAAAATGTAAATAATGCGAAAAATAATACGTTCTCCTGTTGATTCCATCCTAGAGGCAAAATTAACAGAATCTCCAAATAAACAATATCGAGGCATAGTAGTTCCAACAACGCCTGCCACAACAGGTCCTGTGTGTAAACCAATTCGCACTAGCAGTTTTTGATCAGGCTTGTGACGCACTTTAAAAGTTTGAACTGCAGAAAGAATATGAAGTGCCATTGCACCAATCTCTTTGGCATGCTGCATTTTATTTCTAATAGGCAAACCGCTTGCTACCATATATGCATCTCCAATGGTTTCTACCTAAACGAAAACTTAAGTAAAAAAAAAAAGGCATTTAAATTTAAAAATCTTTGAATTTATAGAGTGAAACAGAAGGAACATTATATCTAAAATATATGATAACATGATAATATATAACAATAAAAAATAACCACAATATATAAATATATATATATATATATAAATATATATATATATATATATATAATATATATATATATATATATATATATATATATATATATATATATATATATATATATATATATATATATATATATATATATATATATATATATATATATATATATATATATATATATATATATAGTGGGTGGCCCAAGATAAATGACTTAGTTATTATTTTTATTATAGCTTTGTTATTTTTTTAGCTAGAACAGTGAATTTTTTTTTAAAAGATTTATTATTAAATTCTCTATAAATCTGCCTTGATGGCTTTGTTTTATATATGTATGTGTGTGTGTGTGTGTGTATATATATATATATATATATAGTGGTTATTCATATAATATTGAAAAAAACCAGTTAAAAATAGACTTGAAATATTTACCTTGTAAACATCATAGTTAGATATCACATTATCGAATAATGTATACAAATCATTTAACAATGAGACAACCTAAATCAAGTTAGAAAATTAATAAAAGCATAAAAAGATTGTAAATAAAAACTGTTCAAACTAATTTTCTTTTGTTTACTGCTTTAGAAATTTTTAGAGCAATCAGAACAATTGCAACCTAATAAATTATGGCTTGATGGAGAAAAAACCCTGTTACTCAGTTTATTTAAAATAAGAACATGAAAGCTAATTCAGAATAGAGAAGCAAAAAAGAAGTGCAGAAAAACAAAACAACCTGTAAAGGAGTGCTGATTGAACACAAGGAAGTAAAACCAACAATGTCACTGAAGTAAATTGTAACTTCGTCAAAGTACTCAGCTTCAACTTCTTGACCCTTCATAAGCTGTCTGGCAACTGACTTTGGAAGCATGCGCAAAAGTAGAGCTTCAGTTTTCTGCTTTTCAGATAGTAGCTCACCAGTTCGTTGATTAACAACATCTTCAAGATGATTGGTATATTTTTCCATCATAGCCACCATATTATCCAGTATATTTGTTTTCCTATTAAAAATACCCACACATAAACACAAAGACTTAATTTTAAAAAAAAAGTGAAAAAAAAAAAAAAAAAAAAGCAAAAAAAGAGAAAAAACCCACAATCCATTGCGCTTCATTAGATTTTCTATCTCCTTTCGTATATCTGTAAATGAAGGTCTTTCATCAGCATTCTCAACCCAAGATCTCTTCATAACATCTCTCAAATCTTCTGCATTTTCAATCAATTGTGGAACATGTGGTCTAAATGGTGGATTTTCACCATTCTTCACTCGTGCTACAATCTCTATAAAAGTTAGCCATAAAACATCAATTGTAAAACATTTTGCAAACAGAAAAATAAATGTGGATTTTTTTTTTTAATGGTCAAATATTAAAAATGCATTTTTGATCTATATTTTGTTTTAAATTAGAATGTTAAATAAAACACAGAAAATTTCTTTATAAGAAAAATTTCTTTTTAAGAGCAATTTCTTTTTAGAAACAAAGTTTTTTATAAGAACAATTTCTTTGTAAGAACAATTTCTTTATAAGAGCAACTTCTTTGTAGGAGTAAAATGGGTGGTAAAGATGTAGAAACTGTTTTAATACTAAATTAACATTTTGTTAAAGAAAGTTTGTTACAATGGTGGCTTTAAATATATCATTCTGAGAAAAAAACATATATAAAAAAAAGATGGTTTTAAATTAACTTTTTCATTTGAGAACTGAGGATAGGCATAAAGGGTAGGTTTTTCTCACCTATGATTTAACCTATGATTTGACATTTGTAACCTCTAGGGAAAAGTTGCATAACATTAAATGTAATGAGAATTGAATATTGGCACTGTAAAAAAGTATTATATATATATATATATATATATATATATATATATATATATATATATATATATATATATATATATATATATATATATATATATATATATATATATATATATATATATCTTTTACAGTGCCAATATATAATTCTCATATTACATTTTATGTTTTACAACTTTTCCCTAGAGGTTACTAAATGTTAAATCATATAGAAAACTTATTGTGAATAATAATTACAATTGTTGTAATGAATTTTACTTTAGAGGGTATGTACTTTTTATTTTATTGAAAATTTAATTCAAATAAGTGGCATAATTAGTGTCCTGTATATTTTAAAAACACTGTATAAAAATTGTAATTTATTTTTCATTTTTTAATTTTCAAATCAAGTAACTAATTTTATCCAAATACATCCTGGCAATAATTTAGAATTTAAGATATGCTTGTATTGATCCTATGCTTCTGTGAGATCTGAAGGAAGTTGACCTCAAGGTCTGCCCAAAAAAAACTTTGAAGACTCATTTACAAAAACCAAAAGACGTAGAGTTCTAGATTTAGTACAATCTCAGAGTGCCAGTGAATTAACCACAACTGCTGAAATAGCACATCATTTGTCGGGTCAAAGAAGGGTAGCTACTTCTATTAGAAAAAGTACAGAAACACTAAAATGAAGAAAATCTATAGATATGATTTGTGGTGGCAGACAATTGAGTAGCGAAGAGGCATTAACTTATTAGGTAGATTCCAAGTTTACTAGACACTCTTATAAACAAACCAGAAAGTGGTCTGATGGTGGAAAGCAGGACATGAAGTATTTCCATCTTACCATAATTTATGTAAATCCAAAAAGTCGTGTTTGTATTTGCATTAGTCCCATTGAAATTGAGTGATGACTGTCATTATATCATTTGGCAGAATCCCTACTCATCATCAACACTTTAATGCTGACCAAATAAATTCATTTTTTCAAAAGAAACAAATGAATTTACTGCAATAGAAACTAACAGTTTTGAAAGAAATACCTAAACTTCTCCCAACACTGTATTGTTGGTGAGTTTAAACTTATTGTGAAACACAATCTGTTACTTATGATGATATACAGAAATGTATGCAATGCTTTAACTGACATGCATTCAATACAAAAATGTTATATCTGTGGTGCTACTCCAAAAATGATGAATGGTGAATTAAAAGGCATGGTTGATAAAAAAGAAAATTACAGTTTTGGTTTGTCTACCTTACATGCTGGGATCTGTACCTTTGAATGCTTACTGCACATTTGCTACCATTTGAACATAAAAAAGTGGCAAGCTAGAAGCAATAAGGATAAATATCATATCAGACACCATTCGGAAGAAATCAAACAAAAGTTTAAAAAGCAAATGGAGTTTATTGTAGACAAATAGATGGCAACACAGCTCGCAGTTATTTTCTAAATCCAGAAAAGAGCAGAGAGATTACAGGATTAATACTGAAATAATTTAAAAATCTAGTGTTTTATTAAGAACACTATCTTCTGGCCATGACATTGATTGCTTCAAGTTTGAAAAACTTTGTTCTGATACTAGAACTTTATATTTAGATTTGTATTCATAGTACATGACTGTTACAGTTCAAAACTTTAATGCATAGTATTGAAGTTATAAAGTCATGTATTCTTCTAATTAGCCAGCTCTTGGAAGAATCTCAAGAAGCATAAAATAAAGATTTCAGAAAATTTTGAGAGCATCATACTAGAAAAAAATTGCATATTTCTACAAATATAGATTTGCTGAATATGCTCTTAATAACATCTGACCCTGTTATCAATTCACTTAGAGAGTTGCCTGAAAAAAGAAGCAAAAAACTGCTAGAGGAGGTTTTGAATTTGATTGTTTCCCTTCCAAAAAAAGCAAATTGTAATTTTTCTAAGAATCATTTTATATTTCAAATGATGAGTCTTCTGAAGATTCAAGTGTTGAGTGTTCGGAGGAGTTAATTGATAAGTTTTCTGTTAACTGAATATAACTTTTATTGTATAATTTTATGTATCCTTGTCTTTTAAATGTATTTTTTATTTTGTACTTCATTTTTTTATTATAACAGTTGTTACTGCAATGAGGAAAAAAGAGGAGGGGGTGTTTGGCTGTGGCGGTTCCCTCTGCAAAAAAAAAAGACTTAAGTTATTAAACCCTAGGTAATCATTCAATAAAACAACAAAGTATTACTTATTTCAACCATTCAGAACAGCTGAATTGGTGAAGAAAAAGTTTTTGTCCAGCTAACTTCTATTAGACGATTCACTGTGCATAGATGAGAAAAACCTACCCTATATGCTTATCATCAGAGAACAACTAAAAGTGTTAAATCAGAAAAAAACACAACAATTTGGTTACACATAGGCTAAATACACACAACAATTTGGTTGCAAATATTTAACAAAATGAGCTGACTTATGATCCACACTCCTCAATCAAAAAGGTGCAGTTTGTCAATTGCTGCTGCATAACAAACTACACACTGTACAATTGACAAACTGCACACTGCTCACACAGAAAAAAGCAAAATTGACCCTCTTAAAGAACTCCAGAAATTTATACTTCAAGAATAAATAAGCTTGTAACTAATTACCAAAAAGAAAAAATTATTAGAACTTCATAAAACTCATGTTTTTAAAGTTGTTATTTTGAGTAGTTAGGTTAATTATCACCTGAGTTAATAACTTTTTTGAATTAGAAAATTATAAATTTCCTAATGAATATACTTACCATGAGGTTCTAAATACGATGTACTCCAAGGTCCTTCCCTTGTATGAAACTCTTGTGTTATGATTGCAAAACTATAAATATCACCTTTTTGTGAACCTCGTGGTGGTGGATTGCTTAAGCGAAGAAGTTCTGGTGCTTTAAATAGCAAGTCTAAATAAATCAAAAATGTAATAACTCTATTGATAAATATTTCAAAACTGAATGAATACTCTTATAAACAAAAAATACAACAAAAAATACATAACAAATATTCTTATACTTCTATAATAAGCCGTAGTCAATTCTAAGACAGAATGATCTTGCTTAAACTCATGCAGTCCAAAATCTGTAATTTTGAGGGTCCACCTGACATCAATAACACAGTTTGAAGACTTTAAGTTGCCATGAGATTTAATATCAGTGCTGTGTAAAAACTGCATTCCTTTCACAATTTCATGAAGAAGAGATAAACAGAACAGTGTATCAAGCTTAATATTGTCATTTTCGAGAATATCCTAAATGTAATAGAGTGAATAAAAAAAACAAAAAAACAAAAAACAAAAAAAACAACAAACAACTTTATAAATGTTTATAAAAAAACTGATAGCAATAATAAAGTTTATTTTTTCACTTTATAAATAGAACTAACCTGAAGACTCCCTCTAGCACAATACTGTGTGACAATAGCAATATTTCCATTGTCCACACACGCGCCAATAAAAGGATTTATATTGTCATGACGAATATCCCGCAACTATATATGCAAAGGGATCATAATATCAATTCTTTTTCAATAAATATTCAGTAGGGAACAATTATATTCTCAAAAACAATAAACAAGTAACAAAAAAAGGGTTTAACATTAATCATTAATTTTTACTGATCAGGAAAAAGAAACTTGCATAAATTACTAAAAAAAATATAAGCATTACAATCCTTTTTTTTTTCATTACCTGCTTCAGCTCCATTAGCACATTTCGATTAAGCTCTACAGTCCGCTTTTTTAATCTGCGAACTGCAACTAAATTTGATTTATAATATGCTGTTGTTGTAAAATGCTGGTATTTCTCAAAACCATAACTACAAAAGCTCTGGGCATCCTGCTTTTCAAACAAAAAAAAAGCTACAAATAATTATAAACATGATATATTATCATTATTATTATCAATATCCAAAATATTTAAAGTATTGAAATGAACATTTAGATTGTTATTAATTTAATAAACTTACACTAGTAAAAGAGTTGCGGGAAGAGCCACCACTTAAATCAGAAGATGAAATCTTCCATAACTGATTTGATAGCTCTCTCTCTAACTTGTATTGCCTACATAAACATCAATTAGAGTAGCTTATGGTATAGATTAACTGGTTGTTTTAAATGTGATTTATTTTGACATAAGTTGAAGATGAAAATGAAGATTTTTATCAAATGTTTGTTGAAACAGCACAAAACTTGAAAAGCAGTTTAAAATAAAACTTGAATTGTAGTAGAAAGCTTAGAAACCAATCCCATAAAAATGATGCTTCATAACTTAATGTGTCATTGAGTGTTTTTATACAACTAGATGGAAACCTATACTTTAATCTAATCATGTCATTCAATATTGAAGACCAAGTGAAAATTGCTAAAATCCGTCAATCCAGTTGACTTTGCTGCTGCATTGTGAACAAGATTGTTGGTTCTTACTTTATAGAAGTTCAAAAAGACTTAAGTGCCACTAGACATTATATGACTATGATTTATAAGATGCTGTTATTGTAAAATGACATGTATGTATGTATGTATGTATGTATGTATGTATGTATGTATGTATGTATGTATGTATGTATGTATGTATGTATGTATGTATGTATGTATGTATGTATGTATGTATGTATGTATGTATGTATATATGTATGTATGTATGTATGTATGTATGTGTGTATGCATGTGTGTGCATGTGTGCATAAATTTTTTAAGTTCAGAAATTATTAGAAAACAGTAGTGTCCATCAAAGAAATATTTATAAGAAAGTTTAATAAACATGATTTTGGATTTGATAAATTCTGGAAAATCTTAATGAAATCTTTGTTTTCATTTAAAATATTTAAAATAAAAAAAATTCTCAGTACATTTTGCAAGAAAAAAAAAATTTCAAAAAAAAACTACACACTTTAGTTTGATCAGTATTTTAACTGCACATTAAAGATGAAAGAAAAAAACACTTCTGATGAAAACATTCTCTGATAAACTTGGCAGACAAACCTTTTTGAAATTCAATACCATATAATAAATTTTCGCAAGATCACAGTATATTTTAAAAAGAGGTTATTTTTATAACAGTCCAATGACTTTGGAAGAACAAGACTCCCTGGTCTGATGAATAAAACTTTATTATATAAAAAGGTGGACCTAAAATATTTAGCAGGCAACAAGTAAATTTGCTTTTTTGAATTAGCAATAGTAATATAATATGTAGTAGTATGCAATATAAAAAATTTGTAAAAGTTCATTAACAACACTCCACACTTCTATTATCTGAAAGACTTACATAAAGATAAATTAAATACATGCGAGCATAACTTTTTTTTAATAAATCATACCCCCTCTCACTTTATTTATAGTTATAAAATAAATTTCTTCAAACTTGACTTATACTTAGTGCTGATTGAATCATACTTAGACTAATTTTTTGTTACCCTTATGAAATTCACTAAAAAGAATTCAGATGTTTATTACATAATGAGGCATTTATGAAACATTCAGTAATTGTAATTGTAATGAAGCTCAAAAACAATTGATGTTTGCTAAAAACAAGTAAAAAACAGCGAAATTTTTAGAGCTGTTTTCCACTCTTGATTCACAAACTATGTTAAAGATTTCAATTTATATTGAGTCAAACAAACTATAATATAAAACTGCCATCAATTGGGGAAGTTCTATGACATGCCTACTATCACGGAGAGAACTGTAACTGTGTGTCTGAAGAAAGTATGTTCTATAAAGTATGTTGAAGAAAGTATGTTCTATATGGACAAAACATTTGACTTTTAAAAGCCAAATTGTTGCACAAATTGCAAAAGTAAATGAATATACAGAGAAATCAAAAGAAAAGAATAATGCAAAAAAAAACTTAGTTGTTTGATACTAACTAGCTGTGTTATATATTTTATGAACTTTCTGTTGTCACTTATGGTACCTCAATAATGAGCTGGTGCCTCTCCTGATATGAAATAACAAATGCTTAAAGCTCTTGAAAAGCTTGTTACTAAAAAGTCTAGAAGCAGAATTCAACTTCCGGGAAAAAAATTTATCAGAAAAGACCTTGCAAGTTTATATAAGTAAAGAAGGACAACTGCATATACTTTGTATTTTGCTATTCTTACTGAATTTTAATTCAATTCTTAGGTTAAAAAAAATTAAAAGCTGCTCTTCAGACATTTTAAAGCTAGTTTTTTAGGATGTTAATTAAATAAAACAAATGGCTAAAGAAATCACAGCAATAAATTATTTAGCTGAAAAAGATTCAGAAATTAGGATGAGAAACATTCGAAAAGAAAATAAAAAAACTAATAAACAAATAGTCTCAACACAATATTCAAGAAAAGCTTAAATCATTTTTTATGAAATGGTTAACAAGAAAGTGGTAATTTAAATAAAACTTGTTTAGCTTAAAATGTCATTTTAGTGTGAACAGGGTATAAATCAAAGTCATAAAACATGTTTTGAAGAAAAAATATTTGTTTAGCAACTCGGTCAAGTATTGCTTCCTAAACTTATAGTATAAACACATTCTACAGCAAGTTTAGTAAAACCAATGTAAGCATGTTGAGGAATTAAAATTGAGAGTTACCTTTGATACTCTTTATCCCTACAAGTTTAGAAGAATTTTTAATTGAATGACTTAAATCCAGACAGCCACTCTGGTCTGCAATGTTTCACTAGAACTTTTCTTTATTTAAGAAAAACTAGCATAATATAACTTTAAAGTTAACTTTTCCATTTAAAAGTCAAATTTTCACCACCTTTCTCTAACTTTCAACTTTCTGTTACTCCTCAGACAATTATTTGAATGCAAATAAGATTCTTTTATATTTTTAGATATATGTAGCATAAAAACCCATGTAAAGTTGATTTTTTCTGTTACTAACACTGATACTGTTTAAGAACAGTAAGTAGACTATTTCTAAAAAAGTGAATCAATATTACTTTTTGTACTTAAGTATACAACTGATCAAGTAGGGGCGTAAAACTGTATGTACCAACAGGGCAGCTTCATAAATAATGGAAAAAACAATAAAAAACAAAGAGTGAGTGAGAGGGATTAATAGGAAAAAGTGAGGCATAGTTAAATAGAGAAATTAACTTGTATTATAATTTTATGATTTACAAAAAAAACCTATATACTATTATAATTACTGTCAAATACATTGACATCATCATTTACCTGTACATAACCAATGGAACAATAATAAGGATTACACCAACAAATGTCATTGCTATTGTCACACCAAGTAAAATTCTATCTAGAAAGCAAACATTTCACAATCGAAACTTTTTTTCCTTAACAAATAATTTAAAAAGCCACTCAAACCAAAAAAATAAAAAAATAAAAATAAAGCAGAACTAGATAAATAAAAAAAATACATACTTAAATAAAGTATATATAATATAATACATTAGGGTGTCAAAGCTCAAATACTTTTGTTTTTTTGTGTACTTCACAGTTGAAAAATAAATCACACAAAAAAAATTATGACAGCAGTGTAGTATTTAGAAATTCCTCAATGCCATCAAAGTTTCAAATTTCTTTGAATTTTAAGTAATAATTACAGTTTTTTGTAACCCTTGAAATGCAGAAACAATATGTTTAAATGTATCATTCACAAACTAAATACTGATATACACTCCTTACTAGAGGTTAGACTAATATTTAGCTATTATGTTAAATATTCTTTCATATTAATTTCAGCATTTGTTAAAACTATAGTAAAAAAACTAATGGATGATTTACATCAATTGATAGATCCATGATCTGTTCATGATGTATACTTTCATGATTTAAAAACCCTCTCTACTTTTTTTTGTGGTTAACCTTCTCGTCAGGTTCATAATTGAGTCATTATAGTGTTTCAAACAAATTATAGTGATAAGCCCCATGACCTACACCAAAATTTATGTCCAATACTACGCTAAAATGAGAATGTGCTCAAGTTAGGAAAACATCAATATTTTTGAATATAAGAAATTTGGGTAGAAGATTTTCTTAGTTATTAAAAAAAAAAAATATTGCTTATGGTCTGAAAGAACTTCTACATTAGAGTTGGATACAAAATGGAATCTTATAATTTTTAGCTATCAGTACAATAAACATACAGAAAATAATACAATAAAATCAGGGTTAGCAGAAATGTATTCCAACCAGGTTTTTGAAAAAAAAAAATCTTAAGTTTAATGCAGTATCTAATTGAGCTTAAGTAAAAAAATTTAGACTATATTTTAGTCATTTGCTACTTCATTACTTGTAATACAACATAATAAAACTAAAAAAAAAACCTTGGTATATGTAGGATATGTCGAACTTAAGGTAAAAAAAAAAAAAAAAAAAAAAAAAAAAAAAAAAAAAAAGTTTATGCTACCGGGAAGTGTGTTTAAAAATTGCATATTTCTTAATTGGCTTCAACCATGAGTACTGTTTTGAATTTGATAAATTTGAATTTGAAAAAAGTCAAATGAGTGATTGCCATATTATCAACGTTTGTAAATTATCAAATTTGATATTTAATTATGATAGAGTCAATAGTTAATATCAAGAAAAAGAAAGAAAGGCAGATCAAATCTTTCTGAATATATAAGCCCAGGGAAAGATATTATTGGGTCAGAATTACCTACACTAAGAGATCTTTCAAGTATAAACTTTTTTAACAAGAAACAAATGCTGAAAACAAAAGAAACTATTCAATAAAATACAATGTGTACTTAAAGTTAATTGATTAGTGAAGTTACACCAATGCTTTATTTGTGTTCACAAGATTAATATAAAAAATTATATTAATCTTGTGGACAAATTGAATGTAGCTGTTTAAGTTGCCAGGGGAAAAGGAAGCTTAAAAGATAAAGATATGCAGTTAAAAATTGAGATGCTGCAGGTTTTTTTGTGGGGTACAAGAATGAATGTTAAATTACAAATCCTGGTAAATGTTTCAGTTTTTGTCATTAAAATTTTTTTAGGGAGATTATGTATATTTGGAAGTTTTTAGAATACAGGGTTTTTAGTTTTGAAGAAAAAATGACACACTCATCTATAGAATCATTTAATTATTAGTTACCCAATTTAACCTCATTCTCAGTAGTTAATTCTGAAACTATAATTAGATAAAGCTAGCTGAGAATAACTATACTAATAATCAGGATTAACAGTGTATTCCTTGTCATAAAACTGATAACAGTTTTGTAAGAAGCATATTTCTTTGTTATTTACTAAAATATTTACATTTATCTTAGTCAAAACTAGATTTACATTTTCTGTATGATTGTTTATGATTGAACATGTGATTGTTTGTCATCCATTATAAGATAAACATGAGGTTGTTTGTCATTCAGTATTTTAGAGTTTAAAAGACACCAAACTAAATAATACTGGTTTGTTGTGCATATAATTTTGTATAAATCTAATGAGTCAATAGATAAATTATGATTGATAAAATTTTGTGCAAACTTGATTGTTTTTTGAAGGTGGTAGCTTGAAACTAGCAGATTGAGGCCTAGGGCCTCAATCTAAACTCAACCTTTCAAAATAGGGATGTGAGCTGTAAGGAATTTAAGCCATTAGGTAGAAGATACCTAAAAACGTTTTCTTAAAAGTAAACAGATTACATACTAGATCACAGATTAGACTAGAAACTATTTGTGTTTACTTAATCATCATTAAGCAAAGTATGGAATTATATCCATCAAGGATTTTGCTTTTGTGTTTTTGGGTCCAGAGTAAAACCCAGAGTAAAATCTTCCATAAAAGATTTTATAAAGTATATTTATCGCAAATTTTGTATCTTTATCTGGATCCAGTAGCATTAATCAAGTAACTCCTCCACCAGAAGTTCATTACCTAATGAATATTTGCTTTTTCAATGGTGAAAATAGGTAGAGTTTTAACTTAGGCAAACCAAAACTTTTTTCAGTGAAAAATAAAAGCAGTTGTAACCAGTTAGGGAAGGGAACTTCGCAAAGGTATAAGAAGCTTCAAATATTTTATTTTTATTTGTTTGATTGCTCTGAAATGGGTTACTGATTACTGTAATTTGTTCACTTTAGTACAGGTGTAAACCTTATTTTCAATAATTGTTTCAAACTTTGTTTATTTCAGTTTTATAAATATGGCTTTTTTGTATTTTCATATGCTTTCATAAACGTTTTTTTTTTTCTTTCTCAAATAATGTTTACTTAGTTATATTTGTTAGAAATATTTCAACTATAGCAATTTAAAATGAGTATGACTAAAAAAATATCAGAATATAAAATACTAAAATATATTCATACAGTGATATTCAGTTGATAAGCAGATTTTTACTTATTATGAAGAATAATCATAGAAAATCATTATTAGAGATTTTTTTTGAGCACACAAAATTTTATAGCAATTTAATAAAACTTTCTTCCAAACAGAAATGTTTAAACACTTTTTAATCATAACTAAATCACGTAAAACATTTTTTTTGATTTTAAAATATGAATAGATTTTTGCTACTTTAATTTCATTCAAACTCAAATAAAATTTGATCTAATTATCAAAATATCAAATGCGTTTAAAAAATGTCTATAAAACCTCATGTTTTCTGGCTATCAGTTCTAAACACTTGTGATGTTAAAGAAGGATATTGGAATTTCACAAAGAAATTTTGAGAGATAGTGGAGTTTCACAATGAAATCTTGAAAAATAGTGGAATTTCACAAGGATAAAAAAATTACCTTTTTCCTTTTGAGACTGATCAACACATTTACTACCATCAAAGCCACATTTCGGTTCATCTAATACATCTTCTAGCTTTTTATTACCAGGCCAATACATTTTGGCTCCTATAATAGCTTTATATTTTAGTTGCAGTTCACCAACAACTGTTGTTCCATTAACATTTATTGAACCATTAACATGATTTAAATCTGAGTCCAGATCAGCTATCGCTTGCATTTGTGGCAGATCATAGCGACATTTTTCTTTACCTAAATATCACTATATATTTTATTCTTAATCATTCATCATCATTTATCATCATTCATCATTCATCATTCATCATCACCATCATCATCATCATCATCATCATCATCATCATCATCATCATCATCATCATCATCATCATCATCATCATCATCATCATCATCATCATCATCATCATCATCATCATCATCATCATCATCATCATCATCATCATCATCATCATCATCATCAAAGTCTTAAGATACCTATTTCTGACGACAAATGGCATCTACAAGCTTCTTCATTTGCTGTAAATACAAAAAATTCTACAGCAATCACTACATACGCTGTTGCTTTATTTGTCACTTATTATTAATGGATATTATTAATACTATTACCAACACATATTTGATCTCTTTTTTCTTTTTGTTATCAAAAATGAATAGCTTATATAATATAATATTTCTGTTTATAGTATAATATAATATAATAATATAATATAATATATATGTATATATACATATATATTATATTGTATTATATATATATATATATATATATATATATATATATATATATATATATATATATATATAATATATATATATATATATATATATATATAATATATATAATATAGTATATTCTGTTATCAAAAATGGACTTACATTGGTGACCATAGTGGTACAAGCGAAAAGGGTATTGCACTTCACCATTGTTATCAAAGAATAAAGAATAGCCGTGACTGCCTATACAATTAAAAAATTTTCATTCACAATAACTGTTGCACCATTTAATTTAGACCCTAAGATATCTCAAACTACTAGAGAAAATTTAACTCTCTTTAGCTATTCAAGATTAAAAAATATTGGTAAAGAATTATAAATGATGAAGTTTAGAAAATCCAAAACAATTGAAGACCACACCGGAAAAACAATCAAGCTACATTTTTGCTTTTTTTGGGTTTTTGCCCCTTTTATATTCAGCTGCAGTTTAACTATATAAAAATTGACTATATAACTAGAAAACCAATCAAATTACACAGATATTTAGCTTAACAAATAAGTGAGCTATGGTTTTAAATAAAAATGTAACTTGATTGTTTTTCCAGTGTGGTCTTCAATTGTAAATTGCATGTAAAAAGTGTCAAAGAGTAAAATGTGATACTTAAATAACAAATTCTAAACCTTCACAATCAAAATCTTTTCAATAGAGGAATATTGAATTTTAAAAACTTCAAACATCAGAGCTAAATTTCGAAGAGATTATTTTAATTATCTGTAGCAGTTTCTTGACAACTGAAGACAAATAAATCAGCATTCTTGACAGAACTTGATGAGACCACTTTTTTAATGTATTAACAAGTATTTTAACCCTCAAATCTTCAAACCTTATTTCCTTTCTATTACTCATGCTAGAAACAAACTTCAAACCATATAACCAATTTTTCCCATATAACACTTCCCCACAAAATTTTAATACCAAATCAGTTTAAGTTATTAATAGCAATAACTCAAAAAATAATAGCATAGTAAAAATGTACTTATTTAAAATACACATAAAATAAATTGAAATACTAAAAACTTTTAGTATTTAAAAAAAGATTTTGTTTGAAGTTTTTTTTATTTTTAAACAACAAAAATTTTAAGACCATTTCAGTTTTTTCTAAATTAATAGTGAGTTGATCAACCTTTTTTTTTTTTTTTTTAATTACTTCAATAATTCTATTTAACATTGAATGAATAAGATTTCATCTAAGGTTATTTGATCACGGCATTCCTTTATTTTTTCTTTTTACTCATTGACATAATTAATTTGCTTTCCATTTGCATAAACCAAATGAACTAAACTACTCCAGATATTTTCAATAGGATTTAAGTCCAGGCTATTTGGATATCATCGTGAAATAATTACTTTCTTTGTTTGCAACCAATTTTTTGTATGATTTGAGCTTTGGATGCTAGCTCCATCTTGCTGAAAAATTGGGTTCTTGCTACCTATTTTTTAAAAGCCGACAAACTTTCTTTAAGTAGTCTTCAGAATCTAGAGTACCTTTAAAAAATAAATAAAATAAAATAAATAAAATAATATAATGGTTGATTTTCCTCAACTTTCAAAAGCTGCCCAAACCATTAAACTTCCACCTCCAAAATTACCTCTAGATAAAAGTTTTTCTTCTTTTCTTGAATCACGCCAATAATAACCATCAGGCCCATCTAAATCAAACTTTTTTTCAGACAACGTCATTCCAATCTAACCTTGTATCAATGCAATTTCTAGCAAACTCATATCCAGCTTCTTTTTGTCTTATATTTTTACAATTAGTCAATGGATTTGATTTGATTACTTGATACAAAGTTTGAACATTTGCATCTAATGATAAATCACTTTTTATCTTCTCAGCAGTGATTGTTGAATTGCTTACTAACTTAAAAGTTGCTCATTGAGCCCATTTCTTAATTATTTTTTTACATCCTCATATCTTCTTAAACTCATTTCCCTTTTTCCTGTAAGATAGTTATGAACAAAAGTCTTCAATCTGTTTATATTTTTTGCTATTTTTGTTTCACTCTGGTTCTCAGAATAAATAATCAATTTTACCACACTTGTAATCAGTGATCAGTCTTTTGCTTTACCCATTTTTTAAAATTAAACAAGATAATCTAAAACAAATAAAATTTTAAAAGTTTATTATAAGTTCACTTTATATTAAAAAAATCTAGAGAAAAATTAAATCTAAAATGTTTTAAAAACAAACTGGTTTTAAATTTTTTTCATTTTGAAAATATTCATAATTTCAATTTTTTTTTCCTATAAGCCAAAATTTTGCATATATATAAGCTATTATTTATTAAAATAATATACTCAAAATAAGAATTAAATTGTTTAATAAAGAAATTATAAACTTTTGTGAAGTGGTCTTAAAACTTTGATGTGGAGTTCATTTGATTTGCAAACTGGATAATGAACTTAAACTTTTGGTATCTTAACTTTTAAAATCTCTGAAAACTTAAAATTGAAATTTTTATGAAACAAATGATAAAATAAATTCTAAAAAATAGTTTAAGAAGTTGCACTTTGTGATGAAACTTTTAGTTTAAGCCCATCAAATAAAGCCAATGAAAAGATTCTATAAAAACAGTTATTAACCTGTAGCAGAAACTATGCATGTGGAATAAAGTGGTGCCCAAAATAAAAACTCATAATATACTAACAATTATCAAGTTAATTGAATCACTGATAATGCAAATAAATAATATTCTTTACCTGCCAAGTTCATAGAACCACAGATAGCAGAGATCTTGTTAATGCATTAAGTATTGAGTATAATGTAAATTTGTGCATTTTACAGTCTGTATCATAAGCATGAATCTCAATATAGTTCCTTGTGGGTGCAAATTATTTAAATATATAATCAGTAAATGATATTGGGTAAAGGTAATTGAATATCAAATATGCAATTTTATTTATGTAAATGCGGAACATTATGAAAATGAAAATTTCACAACGCAATATCTTAATTTAATTAACAGCTGGTAAAAATTCCACTAAACTTGAGAATGCACACAAAGAAGTTTGAATATATCTGATAGAATGAATCCATCTTCTGATGTTAAGTTAAAGTTTTCCTTTTTTTTATTTAATAAATTACTAAAACAAATTCTTCACTGACAAAAAGGGTTATACATACTAAAAAAAACTTTGTTTTCCATATTTGCTAAAACAGCTGTCCCATTCAAATAGCTTTGCCCTTTATTTAGCGTTAAGTTGACAGCCATTGCATAAAACATGATTGCATCATACAAGTTATTAGAGTGAGTTGGTGGCTACAAATGAAAATTGAAAATTTTAAATCTATGTTAAACAAAAGTGGATAAAAATATTTACATACCAAAAGGAAACTAAAAATGAAAATAAATGTTTCTTTTAATTTACATTTAAATCTCATGACAAAAACACAAAAATTTAAACAAGAATGAAATCAATTACAATATATAAACACATACTGTAGATTTGGATCGAGAATAGTTAGTAGCTGGGATATCACCTTCATACGTGCTATAATTGAACCATGTTTTCATTCCTTTTTTTATTCGCTCATGAAATTCCTCAACACTTTTTGAGGTCTGCAAAACATCTGTAGTTGATGGATGCTTTGTTATTAAAAGTAAGGTAGATTCCCAGGCTTTGCATAGAAGTTTACTGCGATTAATAAATGATTGATAGCTAGCTCGCGGATTATTATTATCTGATGGCGTGCCTGTAATCAGAATTAAATAATGCTATTTTTGTTATTTTTAACGTAAAAAAAAATATCCTTAGAATTAGAAAAGACCTATCTAATATAAAACTAACCATGATCTGCAGTGGCCCACTTAAAAGGTGTTTTTTGTCTTGTTTGAGCACCAGGCATATCCAATTCAAAAGCAATAAAAACATAGTCTCCATTAATAAGATTTAGCTCTGCAGCTGCAATAAGACATTCTTTAGCAACTCGAACCATCATTAAAAGCAAGATAACTAATAAAAAAATATTTAATAAATATTCTTCAACCTTTAGATTGTAAAACAAAATAGAATGTAATATCAAATATAAACCAGATTTTAAAACCCTTCTTTTAAAACTGTTTAATCACCAGAAAGGCTAGCTATTCCTTTTTTAGTGAAAACCTATTACTAAAAGATATATAGCTCACTTCTAGACTTGCTTGCTAAATTCTTTAAATCTTCTTTCACTATATCAAAATGTTTCTCATACATGTATTGAGAAGAAGGAGGTATATATTTATGAAGCATGATTTGCTCTGAAAATTCTTGTTTTATATCATTAAATATGCGTTTATATACATCTTGATTTTCTATAAAAACGCTGAACTTTTTCCATTTATAGTGCCGTAAAAGTTCACGAATAGCTGGTGTGAGTTGACGCCCATTAGGTTCTGTTCGTGCAAATGTAGGATATTCTTCTTTATTAGATAACTCTGGTTCTAGACACATCTATGAAACATTAGCAGAAAAATTACTGTTTGTTATATTACAAACCTCATTGCCCTTTAAACTAGAAAATGAAATTAGATCTTATCCTAGAAAATAGAATCAAACTTTTGTGAACTTATTAAAAGAAATCTATGAATAGAGCAGTTCAAAAAAAATTCTTAATCCAACCTTCAAAAAAGAAACATTTAAAGTAAACTAATAAGGCTACTTGCTCATTTTTTAGAGATGAGTTGTTTCAACAGTAAACAGAAAAAAATTCATTAACATGATTCAAACACTGAACAAGTTTTATTTATAATGTATATTATCATATCAGGAAAAAACCTCTACTCTTAGAAAACCCTTGAAAAATTTAAGCACTTTAAATGTATATTTGAAACTCTTTGAACAACAATTAAATTCAAATTTTTATTTCAAATTATTGTATATTTCCATAACTTGCTTTTTTCTTTCACAAAATACATTTAATTTATTTTTGACTAATAGTTCTTAAAAGGCAATAACTTTTTTAAAATAGGAAGATATAGTATCTCTATTTTTTAAAAACATTTTTAAAAACTAAAACACTCAGATTCACTTGGAATGAATAAACACAGCTAGCACTATATTACATTGCTAAGTATTATAAATTATCATGTATAAATTACATTAATGACCAAAAACCAAGCATAACAATTATGGCTAAAAAACTAGTTCATAACAAAATCAACAATATTTTTGTGTCTTGTTAAAGCTGTAGTTTTTAACAAGTGTTTATAACTACTCTTTTAAAAGAATTCTAGAATCAGCCATGTTGTAATGTAGTTACTTGATCATAAAATCTTATTAGAATTTCAAACAACAAAATGTAAAATATGGTTAATACTTTTTTCATGGGTTTTTCTTTATGTTTACTCTTCAATAACTATTCAACAAAGCTTTAAAATAATTATTAATTAGCAATTTTTTGATAGTTTAGCTATCCCAGCAAGCACACAACGTTGAAACAACGTTGATCGACATTGATCAGTGTTAATTCCACATTGTTTCAACACTGTGTGCTTGTTGGGATTAGACAAAAGTAAATCCATATAAAAACACTTAAAAATGTTAATTAAAAACTGGAAAACAAAAAAAAAAAGAAAAGAGAAAATAGAGAGAAATCTTTAAAAAAATTTAATCCTTTAAAAGAGAAAGATTTAAGAGCTGTTCAATGAAAAATTTACTAGGAATAGAAATTAATTTTGAAAAATTTTCAAGGAAATTTTGTGGGACTTAAAAGGGCAAAATTGGAAAACAAGTAATTGATATTTGTGTTTTCTGTTGAAATCTGAAACCATCAAGCATTAGCTAAATGTGCTAAGTGATTAGTATTAACTTTTAGTATGATTGAAAAATAGGTATTAAACAAAAATGACAGGTGTCTAGTTCTCTTATTCTTTTTTAGGATTTTTTCATTTAAAAATTGAACTGTAAGCAATTTTAAAGAACGTATTTTGAAGTTGATGCTAAAACAAATAAATAACCATAAAATTTTTTTCATAAACACTATATATAGACAAAAAATACTTTTACTTTGAAATTTTATTTTAAAAATAACATTTTTAGATCAAATATTGTAAGCTTACATGAGAAATCATAGGCAGATTTAATGCTCCTGCATTCCGTGCCATTGCTAAACACCCAGCACAACCACCACCGATAAATGCATCAACTTTTTCATATTCATGCATTTCTATCTGCAACTTTACTGAATTTTTCCAATTGCACATTGTATCACCCCATACTAATTCTAGTTGATAATTTGGCAAAAGAGTATGCTGTGAATTAATATCATCAATTGCCATATACATCGCTGAAGCATAATATAGTCCACTGTAATATGATGAAATTTTTGAGTCACCTAATGTGTGTGGTAAAAGCACTCCTATTTTAATGACATTAGATTTTTTACGAGGAAATTGATGGTGTGAACAATTTATATGACTAATCTGTTGAGTGGGGGAATAACAGGAACAATTTGTTGAATATGTGTCATTATAGGTATTTAAGCAGCTGCATAATAACAAATTTTCTTGACTAAAATTAGTGAAGCTTGATGTATTGCCTACTGAATTGCACCTACAAAAAAAGTTTCTTATATCAGAAGGATTAGGACATATGCAAATGCCATCAGCACCAAACCTGCATGTAGCATTGTATGGTTGCCATCGAAAAGATATAAAGTCATAATGAGACCTTGGTTCTCCATTTAATGCATTAAAGCGGGATATAAATAACAAACTTGACAGCAGCACCATTAAACAATGCATAGTTAATGATTATTAAAGTTCTTTGATATTAGAAGTTTCCATAATATTTAAAGAGTTTATAATCAATATTTTTAACATGTTAGTAAATTTGCTTGTTTTCTAGAAGAAAAAAAAAAGTATATATATTTACGAAAAAAAAAAAGAAAAGAAAAATAGTACATATGTGTATGTATGTATGTATGTATGTATGTATGTATGTATGTATGTATGTATGTATGTATGTATGTATGTATGTATGTATGTATGTATGTATGTTTGTTTGTTTGTTTGTATTTGTATGTATATATATATATATATATATATATATATATATATATATATATATATATATATATATATATATATATATATAACACATACAAATTTATGTACATCATACATTCATAAAGCTCAAAAATAAGTTTTGTATTGTAAAAATGTAAAACTAGATCTTAAGATTTTAAATTATGCGGTTTTAATTCAATTTTTTAAACTTAGAAGCATTAAGCAGCTAAATACTTTAATAGATTAATTCATTTAGCTATTCACCTCATAAAATTATTCTCCGTTTTATTAAGTATTACAGGGCTCGACTTATTTTTCATCTTGTGGAATCTCCATTGTAAAAATAAAAAACAAATGAAATGTGAATAATGCGGCTGGGAACTAATTTGTTTGCTGGCGTCGGACGATCCACACTTATTAAACAGTCAGACTTTACGAAAGTGAAGTATATAGATTGAATTTGGTAAGTGAAGTTCACAACAAAAGTGCTGTGTAGTTTACAAGTGGCTTAGTTACTTTTGCGCAACAAAACAAAATAAAACAAAAGCTGTTTTAAAATATGCGCGACCTTGTAAAACAGTGACAGTAATGCCAAAGTGTCTAAAAATCCTAATCAAAGATACAAGCTGAAAATTTGTCAAAATCGATATAAGGAGAAATATTTATTAAAATAAACATTTTAATATTATCAGTTATTTTTATCCGGTAAATGAAACTTTTTTTATGTAAATTTTTATATAAATTTTTAAATAAGCTTTTATATAAATTTTTATATAAATTTTTATATAAGCTTTTATATAAATTTTTATATAAATTTTTATATAAATTTTTATATAAGTTTTTATGTAAACTTTTATGTAAATTTTTATCTAAATTTTTAGATAAATTTTCATGTAAATTTTTATATAAATTTTTATGTAAATTTTTATGTAAATATATTTTATATAAATTTTCATATAAACGATCATTCAACGTAAATTTGGCCAGTTTTATCTATAAAAAAAGTTACAACAAATAATTCGTGTTCGGTTATTGTTAATGCAAAAAAGTTTTTTTAAGGACTGTTTATACACAAATAAAATTACAAAAAACTTTTTAACCAGTAATCTTCATAATTATCCAAATTGTGTATGTAAAAATATATAATAGTTATTTTTTGATAAATACTTGCACTGAAAAAAATAATTTTTTGTTGTTTATAAATTGACTGTTGCTGCGCAACTCCTAAACAAAAATTTAAACTTAAGATACGTATTTTTTTTTACAGCTTTCTAAAAAAAACAAAAAAAAAAAACAAAAAAAAACAATGATTAAAATTTTGTTTTTAGAAATCTTTATTGAGTATACAAGGCGAATTTTAACAAAGTCACTCTTCAAATGGGTTTTTTTCTGCTTCAAGAATTTCATTGAATTAAGAGAGCAAAACAGAGGAGGCCAAAGCAACCATCAGGTTGCATTTAAAGAATGAGGAGCCATCCATCCCTTCTGGAAATGAAATAATGTCGTTGTTGTTAAATTCAAACATGACCAAGTCTGGATTTCAGCTAAAATACCGCAATTGCAAAACAGTGGAACCTTTTTTTTGTATGTAAAAATGTAAAATCATCAAAATTTTTGCTTCCCAAAGCGTTTTTGAGTGTCTTCTTCATACCTCATACAAGTTGTTAATCAAAAATGGAAAGCAATTGGAGACTCTTAATAATTAGCAAAAAATCAATATAAAAAAGGCATTCAAACAAAAAGTAGAAGTTGTTGTTGACAGAAATGTGGAGGATCAGGAACAACTACGTTTTGCATACTTTGTCTGGAAACTGCATACCTTTACTCCTTCATGTTCCATTGGTATTACATGCCTCAGAGTTTATAAGGTCTCAATTTACTGACCAGTTTTGTCAGTAGGTCTATTTAAAGAAGAAGCTGAAGAAGCTTGAAATAAATAATTCAAATGTTATTAGCATAAAGTTTTAAGAATGGAAGACAAATGAATAATTTAAAGACTTTTAAGAAAAATGCGGACTTTTATGAAAACACTTTTAAGCACTTCTGATCTAGTTATTTCATCCTATGGAATGTCATAGGGTTCCGTTTGAAAGTCGAACGGATAATTTCAAAAATTTTTTGGGTCTCGAACCCGTTTGGGCATTGGCCCGTTAAAAAACTGATATCCCGAACATCCGAAACAATGACCAAACGGGTTAACAGGCAAAGGCAGTTAAGGTACCAAAAACGATAAAATATCGGGTACCCATTTGAGTATTGAGTTTTATATTATCCGAAAATCGGTACCCGTTTGGTATATGGGCTTTATAAGCTTTCCGTTCCCTAAAATTATTTTAAGATTTTTAAAAACTGCAACAATTGCAATTTTTAAAGTTTGTAGTAGATGAGCTTCCCCGATAGTTGATGAGCTCCTTTTTAAAAATTAAATGGTTATCGGAAATACTGAGAAAGAAGCGAGCGTTCCTGCCGTGTACTCATTTCTCACTTCCTTGAGTATGAGAACGCTTCAGTTTTGGGCGGCCATCTAAGATTACAAATTTAATTAAAATTAGGCAAAATAATTAAACTTAATTTTGAACAAAACTTTGAATGCTTCTCATCGTCTCTTGGTTAATTGCAACTTTAAGCAATTTTTGATTTTAATTTAAAATTTTGGTGTTTTCATGATAGCAAGCACTCACCCCCATTAAAATGCAAGCTTTGTTGAAATCCCCTCTCATCAATACTACTTAGTTTAATTTTCAATGGGATAGTGAATGCATACTAAATTATGAGATGCGCTGTTAATGAACGACTTATCTTCTATATTAAACTTGTTTGTTCTCTGATTTATTGGTCAAATATTAATGGTTTGAGCTGAGTAACATTTACAATTAAAGAATGTTGCGTATCTACTACAGTATATAAGTAACATCTGATTTTTAGTGAATTTCATATGGATAGCGAGAATTCATTATCTTTTTAAACTTGAATGATATAACGGAAGCACAAAATATGATTAAATCTTGATGAAATTTGGTGGATAAGATACTTTTACTACCTCAAACACTAAAAGAGGTTATGCTAGTCCATTTATAAAAATATTTTTTGTGTTAGTCTACTCTAATAATACCAGAAATCGTCAGTATTAGATGAAGCATATGAAGAAACCAAAAGATCAATAAAAATGTAAGAAATAATAGCTTAAAAAAAATTCAGCTAAAAAATAATCAGCCAAAATCGTTTAAAAGTTTTCTTATTGCTAGCCTGTGTAAAGTTAATAATTTTTTTTTTTTTTAATCTTCATTTATCTTACAAATAATCTATTAAATCTTTATTAAATCTTATTCTTGTTAATTAATTAATTTATTAAATCTTATTCTTGTTAATTAATTAATTTATTAAATCTTATTCTTGTTATCTGACTTCCTCTACTAATTTCTAAGAAAAAAATTTAGTAAGCAACTGGTATGCTTGCAAATATCGTGACAATTATAGTGACAAATATGGTGACAAATGTGGCGACAAAAATTATGACAAATATATTTCAGCTTCTTGAGCATTTGAAACAGTAAAGAAACAAAGGTAAAAAAAAAATTTAAAAATAATAAATGAATTACATAGCATGGTATAAATATAAATTAAAATTTAAAACTGAATTAAAGTAGTAGACGAGTATGACAAACTTTTATAGTTATATATCAGATATATATCATAGTTATATATCATATATCATATCTTCATAGTTATCGTTTTCAGATCAAAATTTTAGCTTTTACTAGAATTTTTAAGACACCACCATAAAAATAATGTAAGCTTGTTAAGTTAAAAAAAAATTAGTGTGCTTGCATCAAAATTTAGTTTGCTTGTTTATGACATATCCACCATTAGTAGAGAAGAGGCTGCTATTTTGCTTAATGGCAAGCTTTACAAATTAGGCTTTTTTAATGCCCGGTTGAAGCATGTACGTAACAACTTGACGTAACAACTTTTCTCGCTTTCCTAGTTAAGTAGAGTAAACAGGGGGTATGTGTGTAAAAAGTAGAGTAAACAGGGGGTATGTGTGTAAAAAGTAAAGTAAATAGGGAGGTATAAGTGTAAAATTGACACTAACTATCAAAAAATCGGCATCATCATTAAATGTTGACATATTGTCAAAACGCAAAAGGATTTTCTATTTCAGCAGCTGTGAACCATGTAAAAAATAAGTACAACAGGTTCTAAAGCTCATAGGTTTTTTTCATATTCATAAATCTTCAAAAACACAACCCGAAGACGGTCCAAAGTTTTAATAATTGGTAAATCAACACTCTTTTAAATCGTTTTAACTGCAGCTTATAAGATTTCAAAAGATTTAAAAAAGTATAAAAGTATAAAAAATTATAGTTTGGATTGTAAAAGAAGATTGTCGCTTTTCAGAGAAGATTTAAAGAGAAAGGAACCTTTTTCGCTTTAAAACGAAACAGATAAATTTACTGAGAAAATGCTTTTTTAGCACCATGTTTCTACTTTTGATATATTAATTTAATACTAAATTTGTAAACGGAATACAAAATAAGCCGTTCTAATTTTAATCAGAGGAAATTTTCAACTAATTATAACAAAATATAAATAAAAAAACGGAAGAGTTAAATTAACTTAGCGATTTTTATATGCACAGATGTAATAAGTATTATTAAATAAACCTAAAACAATTATTTCGTGATTTTGCTCACCCCCTGCCAATATCTCTTTTTGCTCACCCCCCCTGCCAATATCTCTTTTTGTGTTTAAATATATTACAATAATATGGTACAATTTTTTTTCTAACTACATAAAGATTATCCAATTAAATATGAAAGAAATCTGAACTAGCCAATGATATACAAGAGAATAAACTAGGGTTTTTTTAAACAAATAAAAATTTTCCTTAAAGAACAAATGACAGTCAAGTTTTGTCATTGTACTGATATTGCTACGTCGGTTATAGTACAAGTTTAAGAATAAGGAAGACTATATCATTTTAGATGTGTATTTGATTTTATAATACCTATCGCTACGTTGATGACAAACATTTTAAAAGTAAGTTTTTTTGTGAACATGTATTTTAGTTGAGCGTTTTAACCACAACAACCAGGGTCAGGTATGTACTTTAACAAATAAAGAGCTACAGTGGGTTGCATAAATATATAATCAGTTGATTTTTAATATGACTTTTTAAATGTATTTTTTTAAAACTTAAAGCAAACAAAAAATTTAACAACTTAAATTGTTTTAAATTATATTAAGTGGTATTATAAACAAAATAAAAAAAAAATAAAAAAAAAAAAAAATTTAACTTTTCCAAGGCGTGCTGTAATTGTGCAACACTGGTTATACTCTCTTTGACCAATCTGGGGAAGGAGCTGGCTAAGGCATGACCGCAATGTTTTTCCGATTAAGCCACTCTTTAACCAAGATCGCAGGGTGAGCTGTTGCGCCATCTTGCTGAAAAATCTATCGTTGTCGTCTTCCGTAAAATGATTTGGCAAAAGTTAACTTAAGTCTTACAAATACGTTTTTAGCATAACCTACTGCACAAATATACTAGATTACAAATATCGTAAGAGCAAAATTATCTGGTTCAATCCACATCTCAGCAAAAATGTTACCACCAATATAGAAGAGTGGCTTTTAAATCTAGTCGACCAATATTTTCCATTTCACCACAAAAATTTTTTTTTAAATCAATTCCATTAAAGTAAGCTGCAGCTGCATTCCGAGCATGAAAGGCATTGTTCTACAACCTGGCCACAAAAAGTTGTATGCCATGCCTGTACGAAAAAAATGTGATCATAATGTCCGAACATTAAAATCTACTAAAAAGAAAGAATTTATGCTGTTTAGGGCAACACAATCTTCATAATTTTTTTTTTTTCTAAATTCTGCAATATTTAGAGTATGAACATTTCACAAATGGTACCTACCGTTAGAGTTACATAGTTTGCATTTAGCTATGTAATTGCGATTTTAAACTACTTCTTTGCAAAAGTGATACCAAATATGAAATTAATTCATACTCCACAGCTTTCAAGACCAAATGGTTTTTTTGATGATAGAACCAAGTAAACCACTATACCGAATCTATAATCACAAAATAAACTCTGTAAGTGTATTAAATATATTAGAAATGGTGGGAGTTGTCTGATCAACAGACATAAAGTTGAAATACTAAGATTTCAATCATCAAAGTTAAAACATAAATGTAAATATCATTATCTTTTAAATATCATAAATATCAATAATCTTTTAAAATTTTTTTCCGATAATAACAATACAAACTTGAATTTATCGTTTTTTTGCGGCATTTTTAATCTGCCTAAAAAAACAGTATTGACAGCAACATGAGTTAGCCATAAATCTATTTTTTAGTATTAAACTCTATCTAAACATAGACAGAATTTAATACTAAAAAAAAATTACCCAGTTATGACTACAGTTTTTTTTTTTCATTTTCGTGCTCCAAAAAAGTGAGATGCAGAAAAAACAGTTAGCTCAGTGGACTCCTCAATCAAAACGTAATGCTTTAAAATTTTTAGAAATCTAAATGGAACTTCTTTTTCGCTGAGATTCATCATTTTTATATTAAGACAACTATACTACAAAACCATTGAAAATCTGTGAAGCCGGTCGAAATAAAGCATTTGAATTTCACCTCCACTTACTTATGAGAGAAAAAAATAAAACATTGCAGTTTTTTTTTGCAGTTTTTGTTGCACATCTAAATAGATAAAAGTTGATAGTTCAGCAGGTCACCCATTTAATTCGAATGTGTTTAAACATTTTTAATAGTTTAAATATTTGACAATATTCCTTTGTTACCACTTTAAAATTATTATATTACGTTATCACTATGACAATTTAAATACCTGACCCTTAAATAACAAGATTTTTTTTGACAAAATCACTTGGTAAAAATTTATGTAAGCAAATGTTTTGTAAGTCGCCGGATCTCTTTCTCATCGGCTACTTTAAGCTTCCTTAATTTATAAGTTGAAGGCCAAGAAGTTGAACCTCCGGACGCTCAAGTTTGCTTAAGACTTGTGAGAAATCTAATTCTAAGTTAAACAAGATGCTATTACTAACGATAAAACCACCTAAAACCGTTAATTAATATTTTACACAGCAACGAATAAAAAATGAAAAGACGCCAATGCCCAAAGCATTAGAACCAATATAAAAAGGGAGATACGAAACAGAAAAGGGGGAATCAGAGAAGAGTTAGTTAGTGATAGTCGGTGAATGAGAGTCAGTCAGTGGTCAGTCAGGAGTTAGCTAGGAGATACGAAAGGAGGGAAAACTTCAAGAATTACCAAGAGAAGAGTTGATACAGAGTTTTAGGTTCTACTGAAAGTAAGTAGACCGGAGGTTTGATTTTATAAAAGGAGTTTAGAAGAAATATTATCTAAATAATTTTAAAGTGGAGAGATTATTATTAACGATTACGGTAAACTAAAGGAAACGGATTGTTACTAATAGAGTTTAAATAAAAATTTGCGCGTAAAGAAAAGTACACGTGTTAGCAAGAATAAGTAAGAGTGCTATCACTACACAGAACCAAGAGGCATCCCTATACACTTTTAACCCAAACCACCTAAACCTAAAGAAACACCCAAACCCCATCCCCATTCTCTGAAATATACGCATAAGAAACTTATAAAAAGACCCGTCTCACAAATTCTTGAAACATCCAACTTGAAATAACTTTTAGTTGGTTACTGAACTTTTGCTTTTAGCGGCCTCGCTTTAAAATGTGGTGGCGAACATGGTGGTCTGTGGAAGTTAAGTTTGATGTTTCATCACAGGTCTCAGTTTGATTATGCAAAAATGTTTGATCAAAAAAAAATATATATTACTAATTACATAAAAATAGGCATCTCAGAGGAACGTAATCTCGATAATTTACATGGAGAATTTTAAATGAAAAAGCAGTTTGGAAATTTAATACCATATTCGTTTACAATTTAACAAAAACTGGACTGAAAAAAACGTTTCAGCTTAATTTTGAGCGTTTTAAGCGGAATAAAACCGATTTCTTGCGTCGTTTTTTATAACTATCCTAAACTGAAATAGCAACATTATAGCGGACTGAGGCTGGTTGTGTGGCTCCAAAGCAGGTGACGTGATGACGAATGACAAACTAGGTTATGGCATTAGTTTTTTGGGATGTAAAAGGATTTTTGTTGAATGAGTATTTGGAAAATGGTAAAACAACTATCTTTTTGAATCCAGTGGATGCTAAAATTCGTGAAACAAACCAAAGTTTAGCGAAGGAAAAACTGATTTTTCATCTAAACAACGCAGGTGCTCACACAAATGTTTTGACGATAGCTAAATTAAATGAATTAAAACATGAATTGCTTGATCATCCACCGTATTCACCTGGTTTGGCTCCTAGCGACTATTACCTCGTCAGAAACTTTAAACAATTCCTTAAGCGAAAGCGTTTTTCATTTAATGAAGAAGCTTTTTCAGCCATGGATCAATATTTTGCGGAGTTTCTAGAAAATCGTTACATTGATGGTATAAAGTTAATGGAGGTCATTGGAATTAGGTTATTGAAGTTATATTGAACACACAAACTAATTTTAGGTTAAAATTTACATTCTTTCATTTTTACTTTCAAAACTTTTCAAACAACCAATATATTTAATTATACCACTATCATGCCGATGCCGGCGTCAGATAATATGCCATTTTCATGCTGATGCCGGCGTCAGATGTTATAACAAATTCATACTGATGCCGGCGTCAAATGTTAAAATATCAACGTTTCACTATTATATGAATTAACGGTTTTATACAAAACTAAGTGAGATAATTAAATATTAAATACCATTTTTAGAAACAACAAAACAAAGATTTTCAAATTGATATATCGCGAGGTTATAATTATTTTAATTATAATATTATAATTATATTTGGTCAAAATTTCTTCAAATAATCCTAATATCAAAATTTCGGCACATTAAACGTCATAACTTTTTGTCGAATTGTTCAAAACCTTTTCACCTTTAAAATACGTTTTTACTTCATTGATACAGAGTTAGCTAATTTCAATGATACAGAGCAGCCTTGTATTTGATCAATACAAAAGTTTTATATCAGACGCCTACTAATACGAGATGCAGATGCTCAAAGAATAAGTACTAACTAATTGCAAACAATTTCACAAAATTTAAGTATAATTGATGATACTTTGCTTTACGGTTCTCTTTTTCCCATGATTCTTTGCTTTACAGTTCTCTTTTTCTCATGATACTTTGCTTTCCCCATGCTTCGTGGCTAACTTAAAAAGTAATTTTCCTTGTCTTGAAACGAACAATCCGTTCATAGATGTTTTAAAGCGATAAAGATTTTAAATGTTTCGAGAAAGAGATCCAATCCTTACTGATACTGTTGTACACGTGAGGCAAGAAAAAAAAACAGTTTTTCTCACAGCAGGACTCGATGCTTTCAGAATGTATATGGCTTGTTCATGAAAAACGGGGGTTCAATAAATTGTCATTCTCATAGACAAAACTTTCTAATTCCAAAAATTGAAAAATATAATTTTTAGGGTTGACAGGTTTTATGCGATGCAAAATAGTCAAAAGGAAAAATAAAAATAAAAATAACAAATTAGATATCAAATTTTCCTCAACCTAAGTGGCTTAAACTTAAAAACATAAATCTTAATGGCTAAAAGAAGAAAGCTTGTTTAAGTCAAAAACCAACGATTTTTCATACCGTAAACTAGATATTACATTAACTATTTAAAAGTTTCTTCATCTCAAAAAAAAAAAACTGCTTAGAAAACACTTTGTTAACTATTTTTGAGTCTAGATAAAACCCCAAGTTCAGAAGAAGTATAATTTACAATTGCTTTTTCTATAATATATTTTTATTTTTACAAGCATTTCTGTTCATAATGTGTCAAAGTTAGGAGTTTATTTTGTTTTAAAAAGTACATTTATCGCCGGCAATTAACCTGCTAAAAAACCCTATATGATTTTTGAAGAACGTATGAGTTCTTTACAAAAGTTCCGATAAAGCAACCGAAACGGTCCTTCGAAGAACCCTTCAAGTGGGTCGAAGCTGCTTAAAGAACTTTGTGCTATAACTCAAAAAAAAATTTTTCTTTTAAAGAAATGAACTTGCTCTTTCTATACAGTTACAACAGCAACTTCACATAAAAAGCAAGTGTGAATAAGGATTTAACTTTTAAAATTTTAATTCAGTTATTAAAAAAAAAATTCTGTTCTTTAGTTAATTAAAAACAAAACAGTTGTGAAATTAAAAAATTTTCTTTCTACAGTAGTGTTAGGCGGGGGATTTTCTGCAATTCCTGTGTGTATATTTAGGGGAGTGGGGATGGCATCTAGCATTTCGTAGGTTAGGCAGTTGGATGTATAGGTGTATGGGAAAGCCTCTTGGTTCTGTGTAATGGTAGCACTCTGACCTATTATGTCAATGCGCTTACTTTTCTTTACGCGCGATATTTCTCGTTGAAACTCTAATATTAACGGTATCGGTATCGTTGACAAAAATCTCTCCACTTTTAAATAGATAAAAACTATTTCTTCAACTCTCCTTTTGTAAAATTAAAACTCCGGTCTACTTCTTTTTCGCAGAACTTAAAAACTCTGTTATCGTTTCTTCTTTTCATAATTCTTAAACTCCGCACTTCTAATCGTGCTGTAGTTATCTATCCACTTCTTTCTCTCTTTGTGTCTCTCTTACCTTTCTATCCTTCCTCTTCTTATAGTTTTCACGCTTTTTATATTGATTATATTGCTTTAGGCGTTGGGGTTTTTTCATGTTACTAAGTAAAATATTGATTAATGTTTTTGGGTGGTTTTATTATTATAAACAGCATTTTGTTTCACTTAGAACTAGCTTCCTCACACCAGCATGCAAAAATTTGGTACATCAAACTTTTTCGGTTTTTAAAGCACAACTTTTCACAAACTTTCTCAAATCAACTGTAATTTTTAACAAATGCTACTTATATTAATTTAATTCATAATACAAACCTCAAATATTATAAATTATAACGGTTAAAGTTTATTTCTTTTTGAAAAGGCTTCTGTGCAAAAGTTTAGAAGCAGGGGAACATTGATAAAAATTTATTTCAACTCATTAAAATGTCAGTTTTTCAATTGGATAGTTTCAATAAAACAGTTACTATTTTGTGGCATATCCATTTGCCTTAAAAACCACATTTTAGCAACGAGATAACAAATCAGCTGAATTAATGACAACATCCTGAGGAATGTTATACCAACATTTTTTAATCAAAGCAAATAAAAGGTCTTTTTTGGTTGTTTTTCTACCAACTAATTGGCGATCGATGCACTCCTGAAGATGCCCAATATAATTGAAATCTGAGCTCTGTGAAGGGCCTTTCAAAAAACTTTTATTTTTTTGTGATTTAAAATAATTTTAAATAAGTTTTTGTGATTCAAAGTATTAAAATAAATAAAACCAGAGGAAAGGTACGTGTTATTTGTTTAAATTAAACGAGTGAAAAATTGAAAAATGAATAGTTAAAAACGATAAAAACAACCGTGCAAAAACAAAAAAAAAAAAATAGAAAAACTTAAAAATACTTAAAAAACGCCCTGTAAAGTAAAAACGAAAGAAATAATATGAATTGAGCAGAAAAAGATACGTGCCTTCTTTCTTTTTCGAGTAAGCGGACATGTAAAAAAGAGCTACGAAGAGAAAGTGAAAGAGTAAAAAATCTAGACAGAGAGGTGGAGGTAAAATCGCCAACAAGGCGATCGAAATATTGTTCCCTTTCCTTTGGACTTTTTCAAAAGTGCGAGCAGATATTTGGCGAAAAAAGCGCTCGCTAAATTATCGCCCGAGAAAAAAAATAGTCGTGATCGGCCCGAATTCTGTTGTCACGGTTCCTCAAACGTATTTGACTTGTTGCAATGACGATTAGAAATCCATTCGCGAAGCTCATAAAATGATGCCAAAAAAAAAAAAAAAAATTGAAAACTAAAGTATTAAGAGAATAAAACTGGTTCATTACGATTATTGATTTATTGAAGATTGAATTTTATATCGTTTCCTTTTCATTGTATTCTTTTGCCTAATCGCACATGGTTTTAAATTTTGCATCGATACTTTTAGTTTTTACCAAATCATCTAATTTTTGAACGTCTGCAAACAAGACATCGATTAGATATTTGATTTCTTTCGATGCACCCAAAAGATAAGCGCAACATCTAATTCGATTGAATAAATTGTTAATGTTTTTGACAGCTTTGAAGAACAGAATAATTGCACTCTCGATTTCTTTTTCGGTAATGTTAACATCTTTTCCAAAGTTTGTTTTGTTTGAAAACGACTTGATTTTATCGTCGGAGATTTTTTCTTTTGCTTTTATCGATAAAAAAAATCAAGAAATGTTGTCTAAATTTCCAAACCTGCTGTGACCAATCGCTTGCAAATGGAGAATTGTAGATTGCGCACGAATGAAATTGATCATAGCAATGCTTGCATTATATTTTACAAATCATCTAAAAATAACAGCTTACACCTTTAAAAAACAAAAAAATAAAAAATAAAGATATTAGAATGGGTTTAAATCAACAAAAGAATCAACAAAAAAAAAAAAAAAAAAAAAAAAAAAGGAAAAAATGGAAAGAAAAAACTGTTTTAAATATATCATGGATACAATAATACAAAACAAAACGATTAGTTTGATAGCGTTTCTTGTCATCGTGTTTTTTGCGATGTACTTTGGAGAAGATAAAGGCAACAACTGCAATTTGCCATCGATTGGATCGCAACGATCGCACCTTCACCGAAAACAATATATCCGACTAAAAAGAGTGCGACTTAGTCAGTGAAAAAAAAGAAGCTATTATTTGTGTTCGTTCGTATGTTGATTAAAAATTTAAATGTAGATGCATTTTTCGTTCCGTTTGTTAAGTTCAATGTGACACTTTTTGTGTTTATTTTCACACGTCGCAAAGTGATATTCGGCAAATCTCGCATTTCTTCCAATTCCACTTATAATCTTTCTCGATGTATATTTTTTTGACAGCTGCTTTAGTTTTCAAATCCAAAAGCGATTTCTGATCTTTGTGGTATGCACTTTCCAAATTGATTATTTTAACTTCGATGATGATAACTCTTAAAAGATCGTCTATTTTTTGTTACTTATTCATTTTTTTATATCTAAAAAACTAAAAGAACCATTTATATTTCAAAACTTATTTTTTTTTCTTAAAATAATATTAATTAAGACGTTATAAAGAAGTTTTTCAAAATAATTTTCCAAAAAATTCTTTCAATATTCGTTGCAACAGCATTTGTAGCAGAAATATTCGTAATCATTTTTAATTCGTTCGATTCGTCTTTCATTTGCATTTTATCATTGCCTTTTCAAAGGCTTCGTGTAATTCTTTTTTAAGTGATTTTTCCATTTTTTAAATTTTTCCTGTGAAAAAAAAAAAAAAAAAAAAATTAAAATTGGAACTATATGAAGTAAAGGTCTTTTCTTTCTATATTATTGATGATACGACGGCATTCTTCAAACCAATTTTCTCTATCGTGAAACCTTTTAGTTTAAACACTTTTGGTTAAGCCAACACTTCGTAGTTTTGTAGCATTTTTTATACAATTTTTCACGTTCTTAATTGCAATCAATGACGTCCAATGGACAATCATGTATATTCAGTTCTCTTCTAAACTTTTTCCAATCGTTTCCTGTTTGTGAAGCTATCGCGTTGAAAAATGTCCGAAAATTTAGTTTCATGTTTTTTTTTAATTTTTTTTTAAATCAAAAAAAAAAATATACGGAAAATAATTAAATGTTTAATCAAAATAAAAATTCTCGTTTTGTTAACCCTTAAATGCCCAAAGCAGCATAAAATGCTCAAAAAATTCTGATTTTTGGTACAAGTAATCCTATATGCATTAGAAAATTGGGAAAAATTTTTTTTGTCAAAAAAACGGTGACAATGCTCTTTTTTGAGTTGTATCAAATCTGATACAACGGGCAAAATTGTACTAATATTTAACACAAATTTAATTTTTTTGACTTTATTGTAAGTGTTCTAGCTTATTTAACGTCATAAGTTGAAGCAGATTTCAAATAATTATCGATACTCGAATTAAAGGGCCAGGAAATTTATGCAAAAAAGTTAAATTACTTGTTAACAGACAATTGCTTTTATATAAAGATAACAGTAAGAATATTTTTAAATACTTATAAATGAAAAACCTCAAAACAGTTTCTATCTTTGTTAAGGCAAAGCCATGTTTGCATTTCTTACAGCTTATATATGATAGTCCTGACTTGCAGGACAAACACCTCTGTCGCTTTTCATTGTAGCATGGTATATGGTCAAACCCATCCTTTCTTACGTCATTTGAGGGATTTCCTTGAACCCGAGCTGCCTTTGTAGGTTGTTGTAGGATACTATCTAAGGATGGTCTTCAACAGGATGAAGTAACTTTGATCAGACTCTCAGCAACTTCTGCAAGGAAACATTTAAATTGCATGAACTGAGCATCGGGTCTACAAATCTTCAAGTCGCGCCGGTACAGAAACCATGCATTTACAACAGCAATTTGAATTGTATGAAACCAAATATAGATGTACCATCTCCGCGTTCTCAATCTTGGCTTGTACAATGCACACATCATATCTAACTTGTCTATGCCACCCATAAATTGATTATATACATGAACAATGTTGGGCTGCTTTAGATTAATCTTTTGCTTCAATAAATGATCATATCTGCGAACAGTGTGAAGTGGTTCAATGCTTACATATGAATACGCTAAATTAACTGATTTGTTATCATACCAGCGAACTGCAACCACATTTGAAGCTATATCAACTTGAAAATCAAAGGCTGCCTTTCTTTTTCAAATCCTTTTCACTCAGCAATCGACGCTTCTTCATTCGTGAACCTCTAATCGTTCCTACAAAATAAATGTTACGCTTCCTCAATTCAATTATCAAGGGCAAGTTTGTAAAGTAGTTATCAGCAAATACTTTTAAGTTGTGTTTATCAGGCAGTGAAGAAGTCAAATATATTACTACATCTCTACAGATACCTAAACTTGTATCACAAATGCTTTTTAACTTCCCTTGATAAATATCAAAGTCATATAAAAAGCCTGAAATGCCACTTCGACCCCAAAGCTTGAACCCCCACTTATGTGGCTTTTTTGGCAAGTACTGACGCAATAGGGATTTCCCTTTAAAAGGAACCATTATCTCATCAACAGCGTGAAACTCTTCTGGTGAAACTCTCAGAAATATTTTGCGGAGCTCTGTTATCCATATTCGTAACTTCCATATGCGGTCATTTGCTTTTTCTTCCTCAGCTACTTTTAAGTTGTTTACAAAATGAATATTCCGAAGAATAGTTTCAAACTTGTTCCTTCCTATAACTGAAGAAACCCCATCATAGGTCATAAATGTTTCCCAATATGATCTTTGACTTGGGAGCCTTACCAAACCCATCCTGAGAAATACGCTAATAAACTTCTCAATATCCTTTCTTAGTATGCTTTTTTCTGCACCTTTTGATTGCAAAATATAAATATTTGCTTGCTCTGTGATGTTGTTCAGCATCTCATCACTAATAAACAATTTAAAATATTGAAAGGGTGTTTTTTCCACATCTGGTGCTGGTGTCATTTCAGGCTCCTTGAAGGTTACGCCATCCAGGGGTTCAAAGTTCCTACTTCTCCATTTGTAAGTAGTTGGTGTGGTATTATTTCTGTTAGTAGATGTCTCATTAGTATTCTTAACTGGTCTTGATGCTATAAATGCTAATGGCTCATCATCACTTGTTGAATCATATTCATTCTCACTTACTTCTTCAATATTAGTATTGGCTGTATCATTTTCCAAATCAAACTCATTGTCACTTTCATCACTCTCCCCAAAATCACTTTCTCCATCAAATACATTGTTTAAAACATCAGAGACAGTTATTTTTTTATTTTTATTCATCTAAACAAATTTACAATAAAACTTTTTTCTGTATTTGTTTAAAATAATAAAAATAAAAATTTGAACTTTTTTGAAAAAGGTTTCATACTTAAACGCCCATTGTATCAAATTTGATACATACAAATGCA